>NW_026127934.1:0-29125 GCF_022985175.1 Labeo rohita | reverse complement strand
ACAAGGCTTCCTGTTCTGCCACTGTGCGGGCCTGAGATCAGCAGGAAGCGGTTCATCTTCCCACTGGAGCGTGAATAGTTTGAGTGAGTCACCGCTTGCGCCTTCACGTGGCTGATTATAATAACAAACCGAAAGTAGCTCGCGGGCGTGATCAAATTAAAAATAATTAGGTCTGACGAGAAAGACTGGACATGGGGTTGGTTTCATACAGATTATTTTAAGACATGATATTAGTTTTCAATAAGACTCCATTTAAAAGTAGACATATCAGGCTTTCTATAGATATTTCTCTCATGTCTCTGTGTTTTGTATTCGCTGAGTTTTAGTTCATTTTAGTGATGCATTTCTTAATGACGATCACAGAGAACAACGCGGCAGACTGCATACCCTGTTTGTTTGCTTTATTTCACAAAACCACAGAGTGTTGTACACAAATAAAAGTGAATGCCTTACAGATTCCATTGATGTATTGCTCTTATCTGTACGATCAAAAATGACGGAGTAATTGAAGTTCTTTTTGGCGTTATCAGAAAAACGACCACAAACCGCGCCAGCGCGTTTTTCGACCCCAGGGGGTTAAACCCAGATATTGATTGACTTGTTAGAATTAAGATACTTTTGATGTACACAATTTATGTACTATTTTAAGCAATTAAACTTGTCGAAAATGGTTCAAGTTGGTCATGCAAATGTGCCGCATTTACCAATAGAAATCTGCTTAGTTTCCAAGTGATGTGTTTAAGTGTCACTTCATGCATCACAACACAACTGACAATGGAACATTGACTTTTTTTTGCCCAAAATTTTGCCATATTCCACTAATAAGACTGCATCTTAAAGTATAAGTTCACTTCCAAAACAACAATTTAGAGATAGTGTACTCACCCCCTTGTCATCCAAGATGTTCATGTCTTTCTTCCTTCAGTCATAAAGAAATTACGTTTTTGAGGAAAACATTTCACCATTTTTCTCCATATAATGGAAGTTTATGGTGCCCTGAGTTTGAACTTCCAAAATGCAGTTTAAATGCGGCTTCAAATAATCCCAAATGTGGTTGTAAACAATCCCACCCAAGCAAGAAGGGTCTTATCTAGCGAAACGATTGGTTATTTTCATTAAAAAAAATGGTACAATTTATGTACTTTTTAATGTCAACCCCTCATCATTTAAACTGCATTTTGGAAGTTCAAACTTGGGGTATCAGTCCATTATATGGAGAAAAATGTTAAAATGTTTTCCTCAAAAAACATAATTTCTTTACAACGGAAGAAAGAAAGACATGAACATCTTGGATGACAAGGGGGTGAGTAAATTATCTGTAAATTGTTGTTCTGGAAGTGAACTTCTCCTTTAAGAATGATAAATCCAAAATCTAAAAAAATGCTACTCCAAGTGGAAGTCAACAGAATGAAAGTGTGGCCACCGTTTTAGCTTTGCAAGTGACCGACTGTAAATAAATAAGTCTACTTGCAACCAAATTTCAGAGCTTATGTTGTACAAGGTTTGCATCCTGCAGTCCTGTATATCTACTTTCCTGCAGGGCTCAATTCCAACTCAAGATGAACCTGCTCATCAAGGTTAAAAATGTCAGACGAGGTTGAAACTAATCTCAACCGGAAATCCTATCTCCAAGAGCAGGTTTGAGCACCCCTGGACTAGATGGTAAAGCCCACTTGATAATGAAAGCATGGCTAAACTGGTTTACTGACTGAGGGACACTGAGATTGTCATTAAGCAACCGCCAGTCTGGCGCTCGTGGCCTTGCATGAAAAAATGCAGAGAAGCCAGAATTTCACGTAGCTGCAGTTTTGAAGGGCTCACTTGGGGTGGAGCAGTGCCGAGGAAAAGAGTGAATTGTTGAGGACACCACAGGGTGAAAACACCAGTACATCTGTTGCTTGATTCACGTACTGCAGTGATTGTTCATTCTGGACTTTTAGAGCTGTGTGGTTAGAACTGCAGGTCAAAGAGTTGCGTTGAGTCCAGCTGTGGCTTGAGTTGAATTTAAGCCAGAATCTTGCATCGCAAATCATTTTTTGGTTGCAAAACTTTTTTTTTTGAGTCCCCACTAATAAGTTTGCATTTGCTCGCAAAACACTGAAGGAACTTTCCATTTACTTGGAAAAGTAGTCAAAATGGTAATTCTGTTTTAGGGAAAAGTATGGAATAGTGAATGAGGGTATAGGCAATTTCAAAGATTTGGTGGGTTCCTATGAATTTGTAGATTCTTATTTGAACATTTTCGAATGATTTTATTTACACCAATGGAGGGTTAGATTTAGGGGTTGTTCTTCATGCTTAGTTTTTTCTAAAAATTGTACATTTTGGTCAGACAGACTCTTATTAAAATGGCAACTTGTTCAAATCTAGTCTTGTTTGTAATACTTTATGCAAGGTAGCATTTTTGAGCAGTTTTTTGGGACGCAAAACCTTTGCAAAACAAAAGCAAAAGCATTTATGTATGTGTTGCTTTCATGTCATTTCCGTAGTGCTTGACACATCTGAAGTCTCTATCTTAATGATCGCAAATCATTTGATTTAGATCGGGATATTAAATCGCATATCGCTAGAGTTGGGGTACTCGGACTCGTACTCGGACTCGAGTCCGGTCTCGAGTACACAGTAAAATTCACAGAGTAAAATTAACTCTATTCAGAGAACATTTGGTCCCTCTCTAAATAGAGTTAAATTAACACTGAAGCAGAGTTAAAGTTAATGAGATAATTAAGTGATCAATTAAAAGGTGATTGAGCATTAGTGATGAACACCTGCTGTTGACAAACAGAATTACTGAAGAAAAGAGAAACACGAGAACTACAACTGATTTCAGCCTCAGATTAAATCAATTTAAATAAAATAAGACATTAAATCTCTCAAGATCTCAGCAGATGATGATTAAACAACTCCACAAACAGCAGCACCAGCTTCACTCATTATTAACCAGACTGACTATATTTCTGTCACACGTCTACAGAAGCTCTTACTGAGATTTACAGAGGAGCAAATGTTGATGTTTTAGTGGTTAAAATTATGCCACCATCATGGAGATCAGCATTTGTTTTAGTTGAGCTCTTGACCCTTCAGTTTTGGGTTAGATCTCTGTTTAACTGTACATGTGATGTTGTAAAACAGAGTGGTCTGTGCTTCACACTAAGCACCTTTTAATTGACTTTTCATGTTGAAATGTTTATTGGGAGATGATTTGATAACATTCAGGGTAACTGCTTCAATTTATGCATTTTGATAACCATAACCAACCCTGTGAAACTTCAACAGTGAAAAGAAAAAAAAAAATTATGATGTAATAGTAAAGCATAAGTAAACAGCACTATTACTCAGAGACACACAGTCATCAAGAACCAGCATATGAATCTCAACAATGGTGACAATCAACAAAATGCTTCATGCTGCAATGCATGCTGGGGAACAACATAGTAAAAACTCCCATCATGCACTGCAGTATGAATAATTGTTGTCACCATTGTTGAGGATCATATGATAAGTGTTCATGTCTAAAATCCTGAGCAGATGCGCCTCTTTTTTTCAGAATTGAAGCTTTATGGTTTTAATAGGACCTTTTTTTCAACAATATGCCCATCAATAAACCAAAGACAGAGATCACTTTATAATGTTCACACAAATGCAGAAAGTAAGAAGAAAGTGTAAAATAATCTGTAGCTTCAAACATTTGATTCAGCAATACACAAATGTTTGTTGTGAAACAAAATTACAATTGCTTAGAAGCAAAATTATTGTAAGTTATTAAAAGGGTCAAGAGACAAACTAAAGCAAACCTTGGCCACAATTATGGTGGCATTATGTTTCTTTTAAATTATTATTATTACAATGAATCCAGTCTGCTTAGTAATTAGTGAAGCTGGTGATGCTGTTTGTGGAGTTGTTTAATCAGATTTTGAGAGATTTAATGTCTTTTATTTCAGTTGATTTAATCTGTGGCTGAAATCAGTTGTAGTTCTTGTGTTTCTCTTTTCTTCAGTGATTCTGTTTGTTAACAGCAGCTGTTCATCACTAATACTCAATCACCTTTTAATTGATCACTTCATTATCTCATTAACTTTAACTCTGCTTCAGTGTTAATTTAACTCTATTTAGAGAGGGACCAAATGTTCTCTGAATAGAGTTAATTTTACTCTGTGAATTTTACTGTGTACAATTTTTAGGCGACTCGGACTTGTCACGGACTCGGATGCATTTTTACTCGGACTTGACTCGGCCTCAAGCCTTTCGGACTCGGAAAATATCCCGAGTCCGTCCGAGTCCAGAGACAGTTGACGGAAATGTCACTGACTCGATGCATTATCACGAAAGTCTTGCCCAATAGCTACTTGAAAGACAACGGGTTTATGTGCGCGCTAGAGATGCGTGGATGAGCTCAAACGTCACCCGAATCCGCAGCTTCAAATAAATTATCCGCCTGCCACTCGCACCTGTATCTTTCTCTGATTTAGATATCCGCACCCGATCGTCATTTACGATTATTCTAATTCTTAGTTTTGCATGATGATATGATGAATGGATGGTTCATTTTTAACAGCAGATTGATTCAGCTGATCTGCACATCTCTGCACACTCTTATATAAGCCAATCACTCGTGCTTTTAATCCAAAGCCACGCTAAAAAAAAATAACGTTAACTGACATCTGGACGTGACTCTCCGCAATCTCTGATTAAATCAGTTGGGTGTTTGAACGCCTACTGGATCCTTGGACAAAAGTTTACAGGGGTTCACCCAGTTTAAGAAATTTCAGATCATAAAAATCTAATTCTTTTCATTTTTAAGGTATTGTTTTCGTTATAATGTACTGATTCAAATTAGTAATCAATAATAATTGTTAATTTTACTACTTGGCAAATCAGGTGTTGGAGCGGACGGAGCGGGCGCGGGCGCATGTCAGGCGCAATCATCAAACATATTTCAAAGGAAGCCGGCGCCACATTCCCTACCGTCCTTACTATGTGTTTTGAGCGAATATTTGCATTTATTCACATACGACTGAATTAGAAATGGTGGCCTGTCATGATTTTGGCTAATGCAGGACACTACTGAATGATGCACATCAGAGGGAATTTAGAAGTGGGTAAACGCAAAGCCGACGGATTAAAAAATGGGTATCCGCAGGTACTGCATGTTTCATTCTATTCTATACTATTAATAGAATGGACGGTTAACGCTGTTACAGTTGCGTGAATTACTTTCATTGAACACAACAAATCCGGCTTGTACTATCCGGCTTGCACAACGGTAAACAAACTGTGTCACTTAGAATTCAGTTCGTGCTACAACAACAACCATCCCAACATCCTTTCTCTTTTTTTTTTCAAAATAACTTAACACATTAATAACAATTTGATCACTTAGAAATGCAATGCAAGACAGTATGTATACATTCGAATTTACTGTGTATTAACTAAACATTCCACAAGTTCTTATTGTCTCAGCATTAATTGTAATTTCAGCAAGTATGTATCTGTAATGTTTTTAATAAACTCATCACAAAATAAAGTCTTTTTTTTTTTATTCAGTTGGAACTCAGACCTGCACCCTAACTGCAGGTGAACAAATATAGAACTAAACCCTTTTCCTAGATTTCCCAAAGAGGAATGGAGGTATATTTTCGTGGATTACTGAATATAGTCTTTAAGGTAGTGGGGTCTAATCACTTTTCTTCCAGACTTTGTAACAGCAACAACAGGAGTATCTTTGATTGGGTTTGAGCCAATCATTGAGTCCCTATTTCCATCTGCTGGCTTTGTGTTTTCTGCAGTTGTGACTCTGTCTTTTCTGAGGTGTCGCCGGTTTCTCCTCAGAATGTTCCCTGAGTAAAGCTGGACATCATAAGATCTGTGGTCCACGGGTTTCACAACTGTCGCTTTTGTCCAAGTTTTGTTATGCTCCCCTGGCTGGACACGGACTCTGTCTCCCTGTTTTAGAGTGCCTAGATCCTTTGCATGTCTGTTGTAGTATGCAGCTTGCCGTTTTCTGTTTTCAATCTGTCCCTGTTGGGTGTGAACTACCTTTGGTTGTAACAGGTTGTCGTGCATGGGCATCAGAGTTCTGGTTCTCCTACTGAACAACCTCTGTGCTGGGCTTGCTTTGATCCCTTGTGATGGTGTGTTTCTCTGATCAAGCATGGCGAGGTAAGGATCCTTCCCATCAGCTTTTGCCTTTTTCAGCAGTCTTTTTGCAGTCTTTACTGCTGATTCCGCCATCCCGTTGCTCTGTGGGTATCCAGGTGATGATGTCTTATGTTTGAATTCCCACTGTCTACTAAACCTTTTGAAATCTTCTGATATGTATTGTGGGCCGTTATCTGAAACAACAACATCGGGGATGCCGTGTCTCGCAAAATGGGCTTTCAGTTTATGGATGACAGTGGTTGATTTTGTGTCAGGTAAATAGTCCAGCTCCCAAAAATTAGAGAGGTAGTCGACGGTGATTAGGTAGCTTCTATTATCTAAAGTGAATATGTCAGTTCCTACCTTAGACCATGGGTTGCTAGGTAATTCATGTGACCACAGAGTCTCCTTCTGCTGTTTTACATCCATAGACCTGCAGATGTCACACTTTTCTACGAAAGTCTTTATCTGATCATTCATGCCCAGCCAATAAACACATTCTTTAGCCCTTCTTAGGCATCCCTCTATCCCCAAATGTGAGGAGTGAATGCGCTGAACAATGTCACCTCTGAGTTTGTCAGGGATTACTACTCTCTCTCCTCTGAAGACAACTCCACTTTGTGTGCTCAGTTCTTCCTGGAAGGAGTGGTAATGTGCAACGTCACTCGGTAAGTCTTTGTTGTTCATTGGCCAACCTTCTTGGATTACTTTAATCAGTGACTGCAGTTTCCTGTCTCTACTTGTTTCCTCTCTGATGGCCTTGAGTCTTTCTTCTGCTATACGTATGTGATGGACCATGTTTATGCTCTCAATCTCCATTTCAACTGAGTCCTCTGACGCATGTTCAGGTAAGTACGAGCGGCTCAGTGTGTCAGCAAGCAACATGTCCTTCCCCGGGATGTACGTGACCTCGATGTCATATCTCTGCAGTCTAAGTAACATTCTTTGCAGCCGTTTTGGGGTATTCAGCAGGGGTTTCCTTATTATATTTTCCAGTGGCTTATGGTCGGAATGAACAGTGACTTTCCGCCCGTACGTATACTGATGGAACTTTTCCATCCCGAAGACAATGGCTAAGCATTCCTTTTCTATTTGGGCATAACCCCTTTCTGTTGGAGTCAATGCCCTGCTTCCATAAGCAACTGGCACCCCCTTCTGCAGTAAAGCAGCTCCTAACCCAGTCTCCGACGCATCACACTGAAGCGTCAGTGTTTCTTCTGGATTATAATATTTGAGGATCGGAGCTTTTGTGATGGCGTCTTTGAGCTTTGTAAAGGCTTGCTCATGCACATCTGACCATTCCCACATACTGTCTTTATGAGTTAGCTGCCTCAGTATCTCACAGCCATCCGATAGGTGATCACAAAATTTTGAGAGATAGTTTATCATGCGCAGAAATCTTTGGACACCTTTGACATCTACTGGACGTGGCATGTCCCTGACTGCTCGTACCTTTTCAGGGTCAACTCTGAGCCCGTCTGCAGTAAGTAAATGCCCAATGTAAGGAACCTCACTTCTTCTCAGTTGTAACTTTTCTGCATTCAGTTTGATGTTCTTTTCTCTACATCTGTTCAACAATGCTCTCAGTTTGTCGTCATGGTCCTGGTTTACTTTTTCCAAGGTTTCACCCTCTCCAGTGATGAGGATGTCATCGGCGATGACATAGATGCCTTGTAATCCTTCCAAAGCTTGACTGAGTTTTCTCTGAAACACCTCTGGAGCGGGACTGATGCCCATTGGCATCCTCAGCCATCTGTATCTACCATACGGTGTGGCGAATGTGGTCATGTAACTTGACTCCTCATCCAGAGTCACATGCCAAAATCCATTTTTTACATCACACACAGTGAAGACTTTTGCTCTAGATAGATCTGGCAGAATGTCATCTATTGTTGGCAATGGGAAATGACATCTTTTCAGAGCCCTGTTGAGTGGTCTTGGGTCTATGCATATTCTAATATTTCCTGATGGCTTCCTGACAATTACAAGACTGCTGATCCACTCTGTGCTACAGTCTACTGGTGTGATGATCCCTCTTTGTTGAAGATCACTCAGCTCTGCTTTTAGTGGTGCCATCATTGCGACGGGAACTCTTCTCTTTGGAAGTTTCACTGGAGTTACTTTTGGGTCTGCTTCCATCCTATACGCACCTTCCAAACATCCATCTCCCTGGAACACATCAGCATAGTCTTTTTTGATATTATCCATGCTCCACATTTCTACTTTCACAGTCTCCTCTGTGACAATACTGTCCACAGCCATGATGTTTTCATACTGAACTTTCACCAGGTTCATGGCTTGTACTGCCCTGCTGCCCAATAGTGGCACTGCAGACCCCTCATCAACAACCATGAATTCTACTCTGTACAATTTCTTGTTTCTAGAGTTTCGCAGTTTGACTTTACATTTTCCCAGTGGCTGTAGTGTGCTTTTATTGTACATCACCAGCACTTTCTCTGTCTTTTCAATTTGTGTGGCTGGGTTTAGCAGGTTGACAGGAATTATATTACAGCAAGCTCCACAATCTAACTGAAACTTCACCTGTTCTTTTCCTAGGAGCATGGCAGCAAAAAGTTTCGAGGGCGGTCTCCGTTTATCCTCCGTCACAGTGTTCACTGTTTTGGACATTCGTTAGACATTCACACAGCAAATTAAGGGACTGTCTCAAAAGTGCATGAAATAATAAAAAAGGTATGCATTCCAAGATTCCAAAACATCCAAAGTATCAAACTAATAAAATGTAAAGGTGTGAATTACATGGAAATGCATTAATACATAATTGTAAGCTGTGAATGTGATTTTGAATATGAATTGTTACATTGTTATTACATAGTACTCCAACATTTTCCTTTAAATGATAGAAACGGGTGTTGTTATGACACCTGTACTACATTCAGTAACACTTCTAACACATTATACGCAACTTGGATTTTGGAAAAGTCATTTTGTGTATTTTTATTGATTTATTGAAATCTACAAATCTATCCAACTTCCTGGTCATGGGACCAAATGATGTCACACCAGCTTTAAAATATTCACACAATCTTGACACACATCTTACACCACTTGGAATTTGGAAAAATGATTTTGTTTATTTTTAATGAATTTTTCAAATATTAAAATCTATATAACTTCCTGGTCATGTGACCCAATGATGTCACACCAGCTTTAAAATATTCACACAATCTTGACACACATCTTACACCACTTGGAATTTGGAAATATGATTTTGTGAATTTTTAATGAATTTTTCAATATTCAAATCTATATAACTTCCTGGTCATGTGACCCAATGATGTCACACCAGTTGTAATATCTTCACACAATCTTGACACACATCTTACACCACTTGGAATTTGGAAATATGATTTTGTGAATTTTTAATGAATTTTTCAAATATTAAAATCTATATAACTTCCTGGTCATGTGACCTGATGATGATGTCACACCAGTTGTAATATCTTCACACAATCTTGACACACATCTTACACCACTTGGAATTTGGAAATATGATTTTGTGAATTTTTAATGAATTTTTCAAATATTAAAATCTATATAACTTCCTGGTCATGTGACCTGATGATGTCACACCAGTTGTAATATCTTCACACAATCTTGACACACATCTTACACCACTTGGAATTTGGAAATATGATTTTGTGAATTTTTAATGAATTTTTCAAATATTAAAATCTATATAACTTCCTGGTCATGTGACCCAATGATGTCACACCAGTTGTAATATCTTCACACAATCTTGACACACATCTTACACCACTTGGAATTTGGAAATATGATTTTGTGTATTTTTAAATGTTTTTTTTTTATGTATATATTTAAATCTATATAACTTCCTGGTCATGTGACCTGATGATGTCACACCAGTTGTAATATCTTCACACAATCTTGACACACATCTTACACCACTTGGAATTTGGAAATATGATTTTGTGTATTTTTAAAATTTTTCAAATATTCAAATCTATATAACTTCCTGGTCATGTGACCCAATGATGTCACACCAGTTGTAATATCTTCACACAATCTTGACACACATCTTACACCACTTGGAATTTGGAAATATGATTTTGTGAATTTTTAATGAATTTTTCAAATATTAAAATCTATATAACTTCCTGGTCATGTGACCTGATGATGTCACACCAGTTGTAATATCTTCACACAATCTTGACACACATCTTACACCACTTGGAATTTGGAAATATGATTTTGTGTATTTTTAATGAATTTTTCAAATTGAAATCTATATAACTTCCTGGTCATGTGACCCGATGATGTCACACCAGTTGTAATATCTTCACACAATCTTGACACACATCTTACACCACTTGGAATTTGGAAATATGATTTTGTGAATTTTTAATGAATTTTTCAAATATTGAAATCTATATAACTTCCTGGTCATGTGACCTGATGATGTCACACCAGTTGTAATATCTTCACACAATCTTGACACACATCTTACACCACTTGGAATTTGGAAATATGATTTTTTATTTTTAATGAATTTTTCAAATATTTTAAAATGTTTTTTTTTTTTTTCACACAATCTTGACACACATGTATATATTTTTCAAATCTAAATATATAACTTCCTGGTCATGTGACCCGATGATGTCACACCAGTTGTAATATCTTCACACAATCTTGACACACATCTTACACCACTTGGAATTTGGAAATATGATTTTGTGAATTTTTAATGAATTTTTCAAATATTAAAATCTATATAACTTCCTGGTCATGTGACCTGATGATGTCACACCAGTTGTAATATCTTCACACAATCTTGACACACATCTTACACCACTTGGAATTTGGAAATATGATTTTGTGAATTTTTAATGAATTTTTCAAATATTGAAATCTATATAACTTCCTGGTCATGTGACCCGATGATGTCACACCAGTTGTAATATCTTCACACAATCTTGACACACATCTTACACCACTTGGAATTTGGAAATATGATTTTGTGTATTTTTAATGAATTTTTCAAATATTGAAATCTATATAACTTCCTGGTCATGTGACCTGATGATGTCACACCAGTTGTAATATCTTCACACAATCTTGACACACATCTTACACCACTTGGAATTTGGAAATATGATTTTGTGTATTTAAATTTTTTTTTTTTTTTTTATGTATATATTTAAATCTATATAAGTTCCTGGTCATGTGACCCGATGATATTTTCTTCACACAATCTTGACACACATTATGCCTTTATAATAATAATAAATAATAATAAATTGGATAAAGAACTGTATGAATGAGCTGTCATCTATATGGAATGTGATCCCTAATGTTATTATTATTATTTATTTTTTTCCCAAACTAGGTGGTTTAAGTTTTTTATTAATGTGTAATTAAAGCATGATGAAAATCCATATCATATTTGATATTTTTGCATATGCAAATGTTATTAGCTTGGAACCTCATTTTTAAAAACAATTTTACACCTCATATCTAATCTGGAATAAAAAGAATGTACTGTATAAACACAAATCTCTTTTCTTTTTTTTTGTTTTCTTTTTTTTATGGTATTTTTGCATCTCAGTCTTTCAAAATGGATAATTTTGAAAGAATGAGATTAGCTATTCTTAGATAAGCATGGAATTCCTGTTAATCCAAAAGAGTTTGTGATTGTTGCTGATGCAGTGCCACATGCAGTTTTTGCACATGCTTTTAAGAGATCTTTTTTCCCCTCCAATCTCTGTCACTCATTGGATCTATGTAATATTTATAAAGGTAAACAGTGTCTGTCATCATCTAAATCAAAAAAACAATGAGAAAATTAGGAGTCTGGAGGAGTCTGTTTCTGTGCCTTATGTAATCTTCAACTAGAATCGTTTTGAAGAAAGTTTGGTCATTACCTCGCAAATATCTGATAACTAACAACATGAGAAAAGTGACATTGATAAGTTAAAGCTACATAAGTAGATTCATATATTTTCTGCAGATAAGTGCTCTCCTATAAGCCGTAAGAATGATATTCCAGCTGTTCTGAAACATCTATTTATTTTGGAATTGCTCATACAATGACATTTCAATGATATTCTTTATTTTATCAAATGTTGCAGCTTAACTTAAACTTTATGTAATTTAATTACATACAAATTTTCCATGCATTTAGATTACATAGTTTTAATATAAACAAATCAATAAACTTAATGTGATTCATATGTGAATGAAACAGGTAAAGTTATGTAATAGTTCCCAGTGTTAAACAAACCCTGCTCAGTGTTCATGTGTTTCCACACTACAGAGTGTTCAAGTAGCATTGACACAGTGTTGGAGTTAAGGAGATCATTATGTCATGATTGACCAATAATGATCAACACCTGCTGTTTACAAGCAGAATCACAGAAGGAAAGAGAAACACAAGAATCAGACACAGCCAAAGATAAAATGAACTTAAATAAAGACATTAAATCTCTGATTAAACAGCTCCACAAACAACATTACAGTTTGACTGGATTTCTGTCGTATATCCACAAATATTATTTAAGAACGTG
The DNA here is from genome assembly GCF_022985175.1 of Labeo rohita. Taxonomy (NCBI): domain Eukaryota; kingdom Metazoa; phylum Chordata; class Actinopteri; order Cypriniformes; family Cyprinidae; genus Labeo; species Labeo rohita. The sequence continues at coordinate 16,445 of NW_026127934.1, read as the reverse complement.
TAAACAGAGGTTTAGATGTTTTATTTACAAAAAAAAAAAAAAAAAAAAAAAAAAAAAAAAACGTTTTATTTGACCTCACCGTCATGGCGATCAGGGTTTACTTCAGTTGGGCTCTTGACCCTTGAATTTTTTTTTTTTTTTTTTGGCTGCTGTAATTGTGTTTCTGGAGTGCTTTTTTTACAGCAAAAAGAAGCCAAGAAAAATTCTGGTTAGACATTCCTTGGTTAATTTTTATTGACCGTGTACTAATCATCATCCAGTGGCCTAATTCACCAATCTCATGGAGTTTCAAGAAATTTTCAATAGCTGTATGAATTTTTATGGATGTCCATTTTATGCACAAAAGCTTAAAATCTACAGCATCACTTAGACACACACAAACATCAAGACTCAGCATATGAATCTCAACAATGGTGACATTCAACAGCTGCATGCTGGGTAACAGCAGATTATAAAACTCACCCATGACTCCCAGCATGCTGCTTGAATGTCACCATTGTTGAGATTCATATGCTGATACTTGCTGTCTGTGGTCTTTCTGTTGCTGCAGATGAAAACATTTTGTGCATAAAGTGACTTATATTTATTCAGATTATCTGATTTACACAATACAGCTAGATGTGAGACTATAAATACTGCTTAAGCAATACAACATCCATATACTCAGAAATTTAATTTCATCTATCTTTTTTTTCTCTTGGCTTCACTAAATGTGCTTTCTATAAATAAACAATTAAAGCAACCAGCACATTACAAACACCAACATGTCAAGGTTCAAAAGCCCAACAAAAGGAAACACTGGTCTCCTTGATGGTGATTTCAAATGAAAAAAAAAAAAAAAACCTCTGTTAAATCTCAATAACAGTTTCTCAAGACCTCTGACAGAAATAAAGTCAATCTGGTTAACAATGAGTGAAACTGGTAAAACTGTTTGTTTAATCAGATCTTGGGAGATTTAATGTCTTGTTTTATTTCAGTTGATTTCTTCTTCAACTGTGGCTGAAGTCAGTTCTTGTGTTTCTCTTTCATTCGGTGATTCTTCTTCTTAACTCCAACACTGTGTCAATGCTACTTGAACACTCTGTAGTGTGGAAACACATGAACACTGAGCAGGGTTTGTTTAACACTGGGAAATATTACATCAACTTTACCTGTTTCATTCACGTATGACTGATGTATCTGAATCACATTAAGTTTATTAATATGATTATATTAAATCTATATAATTTAAATGGATGGAAAAATTGTATGTAATTGAATTACATAGAGTTTAAACTTAGAACGAAACACTTTTTTTGAGTGAATCTGTTCTGTTCACTACAAACTTAAAAGCAAAAAAAAAAAAAAAAAAAAAAAAAAGAAGAACTTGACACTTCATCTGGACTGAAAGACCCTGGATTGTTAATATTGCTGTGCAGACATACACTGCCGCTCAAACATTTGGGATCAATACGATTTTTAATGGTTTTTAAATGCTCATCAAGGCTGCATTTATTTGATTAAAAATACAGAAACAAACAGAAATATCGCAAAATGTTATTACAATATAAAATAAAGGTTTTTATTTTAATATACTTTAAAATATAATATATTCCTGTGATGCAAAGCTAAATTTTCAGTATCATTACTCCAGTCTTCAGTGTCACATGATCATTCAGAAATCATTGTAATATGCTGATTTATTATCAGTGTGAAACAGTTGTGCTGCTTAATATTTTTTTGGAACCTGTGAGACTGTTTCTCAGGATTATTTGACTAACACTTGACTTTACAATACTGTTCAAAAGTTTGGAGTCAGTAAATGTTTATTCTTTCTTTCTTTCTTTCTTTCTTTTTTTTAAATAAATTAATACTTTTTTCACAAAGGATGTGAAATTAATTAAAAGTGATAGCATAGATTTACATTGTTAGAAAAAAATAATATTTTCAATAAATGCTGTTCTTTTTAACTTATTCATAAAATAATTCTGGAAAAATAATCACAGGTTCCAAAAAATATTTGGCAGCACAACTGCTTCCAACATCTTATAATAGATCAGCATATTAGAATGATTTCTGAAGGATTATGTGATACTCAAGACTAATTAAGATATTTAAACTCTTATTTAAGACTACTTAAGATATTTTAAAGTATACTGAAATAAAAACTATTATTTTGTATTATAATGATATTTTGTAGTATTACTGTTTTTTTCTGTATTTTTTTTATCAAATACATGCAGTGTGACATCTGGTTTGCAACTGGTGTGACATCATCAGGTCACATGACCAGAAAGTTATATAGATTTCAATATTTGAAAAATTCACCAAAAATACACAAAATCATATTTCCAAATTCCAAGTGGTGTAAGATGTGTGTCAAGATTGTGTGAAGATATTACAACTGGTGTGACATCATTGGGTCACATGACCAGGAAGTTATATAGATTTTAATATTTGAAAAATTCATTAAAAATAAACAAAATCATTTTTCCAAATTCCAAGTGGTGTAAGAGTGTGTCAAGATTGTGTGAAGATATTACAACTGGTGTGACATCATCGGGTCACATGACCAGGAAGTTAAATAGATTTGAATATTGAAAAATGTATTAAAAATACACAAAATCATTTTTCCAAATTCCAAGTGGTGTAAGATGTGTGTCAAGATTGTGTGAAGATTTTACAACTGGTGTGACATCATCGGGTCACATGACCAGGAAGTTATATAGATTTCAATATTTGAAAAATTCACCAAAAATACACAAAATCATTTTTCCAAAATCCAAGTCATGTATGATGTGTGTCAAGATTGTGTGAAGATTTTACAACTGGTGTGACATAATTGGGAAGTTAAATAGGATTTAAAATTTCAACAATGTATAATATGTGTGTGTGTGTGTGTGTGTGTGTGTATATATATATATATATATATATATATATATATATATTTAATGCTGCATGTATGTTTAAATACATTGTAGGTGATTTGAGCCATTTAAAACAACCACAACGCAGTTTTCTCAGGCTACATATTCATAACAGATACATTAATAATTTAAAATCTACCAATCATCCTTTTCTGCACGTAGTCAATTTGCTAACATAAACTACACATGTAATAGGATCACGGCATTAATGTTTTTTATAAGTGGAAAATGCACATATGTAACCAAGGTTATAAGTGGAGTTTGCACTTTTGAGTTGTGCTTTTAAACCCTGAACGAGATACAGCATGAGCAAGTGAAGATCGTTGTGAGGACTTTTTCACTTCAGATGCATTAAACAGTTACATCGTCTGAATAATACTTAGTATTCATTTTGATACAATGTGCTTTTAAACGTGATCTGACGAGATACAGCATGATCCATGACTATTATTCGATTACATAAAAATAATGCTTAATGTAAAGATCGAATTTGCTGGCGGTCTCAAATGAGTTTTCCATCCGCGCTGCGCCTAAACTGCTTACTATTAATAGAATGGACGGTTAACGCTGTTACAGTTGCGTGAATTACTTTTATTGAACACAACAAATCCGGCTTGTACTATCCGGCTTGCACAACGGTAAACAAACTGTGTCACTTAAAATTCAGTTCGTGCTACACCAACAACCATCCCAACACTGCACTACACCACTAAATAATACCCTACTCAATAGCATTAACACAGGCGTAACTCCCTTCAAAGTCGGTTTTTTCTTAAGTAAACCTGAACAGTTGGGAGAAATACTGATGCGTCAAAATATTTGATCTGTGCGTCAGATCTTAAAGCCACAGCAGCGTAAACCTGCAGCAGCCGACCGCGTCAAACAATAATCAAACAACAAAAGAAAAAGAGAAAATCACTCACTGTTCTTGACTGAATCACGTATTAACTGTAATAAGAATTATCTTTAATGTATACAGTGAAGATTTTGCAATGTTTTATTTTAACATTTATTACTTCATGAAATGTCTGTAGTCTATTTCTGTAATAGCCTTTATATAGACCTACATAAAAAAAAAAAAAAAACTTACAAAAAAACCCTATAATTCTATTTTAAAAAAAAGATTCTATTTTAAAAAAAATATTATTTCATTTGTATTTTTGATTAATATATGTATTAATAATTTTGCTTGTAAGTAATACTTGGAGTGTTTACTTGCCTTGAGCTCGAGAATGTTTTACTTACATTGGTTGATTAGTTTTATCTGTATTGAAATTATTGAAAGAAAAATAATTTTTCTAACATCTTTGCAGCAACAGTTTTTATGGGTCCAAAACCATCTTGGGTGTGCATGATTTTCTAATAATTAAATGCCCCATCATCAATTATTCCTTATATAATGTAATTTATTGTAATTAATATAACTATAAATGCATTCAAAAATAAAAGAGGTGTGAGTTTGCTGTGACTTATGGAAAGTATATGTAGGGCTTATACACAGTGTGTGCCATTGTAATAACTAGGTTTATCCCTCACAACCTCATTTTCATTCAAGAAAAAAAAAGTCATATACAACAAAACACACACAGCCACAATCAGAAATAAAAGAGGTGCATTTTCTGCTCTTAAGGTCCCATTCAGCAAGATACCTACTCCTTTACCCCCACCCTTGAATTTATACATTTACTACATTGATGAATAAAGTCAAGTCCCGCCCTATAATTTTTCACATTCTAAAACCTTTTTCACTCTGAAATATGTCACATTACATAGATCAGCCATAACTTCTGTTACATGACTTTAAGTTTGCTAAGCAGAGCATGGACACTTATGAAATGTTGTGAAATCAAAAATCAAAATGGCAAGATCCACTAGAGGGTTGCTTTTCTTACATTTCAACTGACATTGCATTTTTCTAGTTGTAAAGGTTAAAAACAGGGGTGCCCAAACTTAGTCCTGGTCCGTGGTTTAGCTCCAGCTTGCCTCAACACACCTGCCAGGGGGTTTCTAGTATGCCTAGTATAAGCTTGATTAGCTGGTTCAGGTATGTTTAATTGGGGCTGGAGCTAAAATCTGTAGAACACCGGCCCTCCAGGACCGAGTTTGGGCACCACTGGATTAAAACAATGTTAAGATACTGACAAACAGTAGTGTTTCCTTGGACTTGGACGGACTCGACTCGGACTCGGCCCTTTCGGACTCGGACTTGAGTCCGACTCGGCCCATTTTGGACTCGGACTCGTCTCGGACTCGATTGGTAAAAGACTCGGACTCGACTTAGGTAGACTCGAACCAAACACTACATATTGCAAACTTTGCGTATTGCAAATCATGTGATTCAGATGGAGACTTCGGAGCGCATGAATCATTTGAGTTAGATGAACAGGTTTGTGAATCATTTTGCAAACAGAATGATTCAAATTAAACGATTTGCAATACGTGATTTGAAGTCCCGATCTAAATCAAATGATTTGCGATCATCGAGATAGAGAATCATTTGAATCAGATCGGGATTTTGGAGCGATTTTGCAAATCTTTCTTTGGTTAATTTTTTTCTCTTAAACAGAAAATAAACTTGAAAACTGTAAGGCAGTACAGTTATAAAAACAAAACAACAACAACAAAAAAAGAAAGTATACACAAATACAAATCCCTTAACAACATTAATCATGGTTTACTATTATAAAAGTGTAGTATACTTTGTAATACTTTAGTAGTAATACTTTGCTTGTGCATCACTTTATTTGGCTATTTTTTTTATTAGTACACTTTTATTTATGTATTTCTCTGTATTTTTTTTTTTTTTTTTTGGAATTTGAAACAGAAGACATTCTTTTAAAAGTTAAAGTCTTTGAAAATCGAAAAAGTAGTGCTTGAAAAGTATTTGAAAGTCCTGGAATTTATTTACAGTATCTGTGTGAACCCTGAATCAATAACATGCATTTCAAAAGTTAGTCTTAGTTCATTTGTGGTTGTTTGTCGTAGGAATGCTCTTCAGTGTTTCACCATCAGATGCAGTGCGGTAGCGGCTCGGGTCGATGACCCATACATCGACACCACCATGAAGGTTAAGCAAGTCATCACAGGTTTCTGTGTTTTTGTACATTTTTCTCATGTTTTAAACTTTTGACATTCCTTTATTCTCAGTCGTCTAACTCAGTATTACGGTTAAAACCCCTTAGTGGAAATATTAACCCTGTAAACCCTGATGTAAAATGTTTTTTTTTTTTTTTTTTTTTTTTTTTTGTAAAGTTTATTGAACCGTTAGAAAAAATATATATAAACAAAATGGCTTATGTGTCTTTATGTGTTTTTGTGCAGTATTTATGCAAATACATTAGGCTTTCATGACTCATATAGTATGATACAGAAGAATGTAAACCTTATAGTCAGCTCAGACCGAGCAAAAATTTTACTTTAAGTTTGCTAAGCAGAGCATGGACACTTATGAAATGTTGTGAAATCAAAAATCAAAATGGCAAGATCCACTAGAGGTTTGCTTTTCTTACATTTCAACTGACATTGCATTTTTCTAGTTGTAAAGGTTAAAAACAGGGGTGCCCAAACTCAGTCCTGGTCCTTGGTTTAGCTCCAGCTTGCCTCAACACACCTGCCAGGGGGTTTCTAGTATGCCTAGTATAAGCTTGATTAGCTGGTTCAGGTATGTTTAATTGGGGCTGGAGCTAAAATCTGTAGAACAAATTTTCAGTATATTCATGTGAACACAAAAATAAAATGAATTTCTGCTAGTTCTAATGAAAGCCAGTGTGATCTTTATAATAGTATAGCACACTACTTACATAAAATGTATAAATATCAGTTGTCAGTCTTTATCTCCCAATAACAGTCTTAGTAAGATGATTAAATGCTTAGTTACATGATCAAAGCTCTGTAGTTGTGGAGGGGAAGCACATATAATGCTATCACGAATTTGGTCGGTGTCCCGCTGTTTGCTCACCACCAGATGTCTCTCTCACCCCATCATCACACTTTGATTGTTGTACCACACCCCGGACTACATCTCCCATCATGCATCACGCTGATTGCATCAGCACATGTGACCAATCAACAGCACCATAAAAGCCCCGGTCTTTCCCCATGCTAGTCACGGATTGTTGATAGTGTTTCTCCCTTTGTTTAGCGTTTCCTAGTTCCTTGTTCCTTGTGTTTGATTCCCTCGCCTGGCTCCCCGTTTTCGACCGTTCGCGGCCTGCCTTTTCGGACTATCGCTCGTCATAAGGACTATTCTTTCGTCTCACCTCTGATATTCCTGTTTGCTGTTGTCTTGACCCTGCCTGTACGACAATGTATCTGTCTCGTCCCTAAAATAAAAGCTCGCAAATGGATCCGCTTGCCTCTCGTCCATTACTCCCTGTGACAGAACAATCCGTCAACAAGGATCCAGCAGCTCAGGACCCCGCAGTACAGATCATGCTCCTCAAGCAAGGTGAGCGACCAGTTGAGGAGTATGTTATGGACTTTTATGCTGTAGCACGTCAGACTTCGATGAGTGATCTGTGTCTGATGATATTTTTCCGTGGAGGGCTCTCTGAACCTTTTGGCTCCTTAATGCCAATGTATCAGCCCCATTGGACTATAAGCCAATATCTGAACATTGCACTCCAGATCAGCGGTTCCTCGCTCACCGTGGGTGTCGCGGGGAAGCAACACGACATCGCGGTAACGCCGGCCGTGCAACCCGCCCGTGTAATGGCGGCCGTGCCGGTGCGCGCTCACAAGATGGTGGCGACGGCGGAGCCTGTTCACAAAATGGCGGCGAAAGCAGAGCTCCGTCACGTCACAGCTGCCATACAAGAGCCATTTAAAGTTACAGCCACATTTCCTGAGTCAAGTCAAGTTTCCAAGTCTACCCAAGTTGCAGCTGTGTTTCCTGAGTCAAGTCAAGTTTTCAAGTCAAGTCAAGTTGCAGCTGTGTTTCCTGAGTCAAGTCAAGTTTCCAAGCCAAGTCAAGCTACAGCTGTTGTTCCAGTGTCAAGTCAAGCTACGGTCCTGGTTCCTATGTCAAGTCAGGTTAAAGCTGTGTTTCCTGTGTCAAGTCAAGTCAGAGCTATCGCTCCTATCTCAAATCAAGTTACAGCCATCTTTCCTGAGCCAAGCACTGTCAAGATGGCCATCACGCCAGAGCCACTGCACAAGATGGCTGCCACGCCAGAGCCAATGCACAAGATGGCTGCCACGCCAGAGCCACTGCACAAGATGGCCGCCATTTCTGAACCTGTGGTCAGCACCCGGACGCCACCTGTGGTCATGACGGCCCACGTGCTGGACTCACCCCTAATGATGGTATGGGCAGCTAAAATGGTGCTCCTTCATGCCGCGGCGGCTACCCCTGAGTCAAGTCAAGACACAGAGTCAAGTCAAGACACAGAGTCAAGACACAGCTGTCGTTCTCCACGAGTCAAGCCAAGTCACAGCTGTTCCCCATGAGTCAAGTCACGTTACGGCTGTTTTTCCAGAGCCAAGTCAAGCTTCAGCCGCTGCTCCAGAGTCAAGTCAGGCTACAGCTGTAGCTTCCAAGTCCAGTCAAGCTTCCAAGTCCAGTCAAGCTTCCAAGTCCAGTCAAGCGTCCAAGTCCAGTCAAGCGTCCAAGTCCAGGAACGTCAAAGCAGTCGTTCCTGCATGAAGCAACGTCAAGGCGGTCGTTCCTGAGTCAGGCAATGTCATAGCCGTGGTTCCTGAGTCAAGCAAGGTAACAGCCGTGGTTCCTGAGTCAAGTAAAGTCAATGATCTTCACAAGCCAGTTCAAGTCACCGCTGGACTTCACGTGTCAGATCAAGTCACTGCTGATCTCCATGAGCCAAGTCAAGTCACCGCTGATCTCCATGAGTCAAAGCAGTTCACTACTGATCTTCACGAATCAAGTCAAGTCACAGCCAATCTCCACGAACCAAGTCAAACCACAGCTGATCTTCATGAGCCAAACAAAGTTATTGCTGCTGCTCCAGAGCCAAGCCACGTCTCGTCTGACCTTCCAGAGCCCCGTCACGCCTCGTCTATCTGTCCAGAGCCTCACCATGTCTCGTCTGACCGCCCAGAGTCAAGTCACGTCCCGCCTGATGGCCCAGAGTCAAATCACGTCCTGTCTGACGGCCCAGAGTCCAGTCACGCCTGTCATCATTCTCAGTATGTGGGCCACACATTACACTCCGAAGGTCACGTCTGTTCACAAGTCTACCCCGGAGGTCACGTCTGTTCACAAGTCTACCCCGGAGGTCACGTCTGTTCACAAGTCTACCCCGGAGGTCACGTCTGTTCACAAGTCCACCCCGGAGGTCACGTCTGTTCACAAGTCTACCCCGGAGGTCACGTCTGTTCACAAGTCCGCCCCTGAGGTCACGACTGTTCACAAGTCCGCCCCTGAGGTCACGTCTGTTCACGAGTCCGCCCCTGAGGTCACATCTGTTCACGAGTCCGCCCCTGAGATCACGTCAGATCTCAAGCCTGCCAGTGCCTGCCTGCCTTTTCGGACTATCGCTCGTCATAAGGACTATTCTCTCGTCTCACCTCTGATATTCCTGTTTGCTGTTGTCTTGACCCTGCCTGTATGACCATGTATCTGTCTCGTCCCTATAATAAAAGCTTGCAAATGGATCCGCTCGCCTCTTGTCTGTTACTCCCTGTGACAAATGCAATGCAAATGTTTGAGGCCTGATGTATTATCATATTTGATATGTCTTTCTATAATGTATAGCTAATCAAATAAACCTAAGTTGCTGCAGTACAGAGAGTGTTATTTTTTAAATATTACTAACAACATAAAGTTGTTTTTGTTTGCTTTATAAAAATCTGTGTAAATTTTACTGCAAAAAGACATGTTGAACCACAACGTGAAGGTGGGCATTTTAAAAATGACATTCAAAAAGTATGAAAGTGCTGATTGTGTTGTAGATGTTGATAATTTGAAGAATTGTGTATCAAATATGATACAGTGGGCTTTTTGGGGGGTCACAGTTTAATCTTCTCCTGCACTGTTTGCTCTACAAACTTGAATGAGTCATCATGTGGCTTTTACTATGCTATTATTACTTCACACCAGATTCTTAATAGATGAAAAAAATGGATGAAAATGTCCCAGAAACGTACTCTGAAAGAGGAACTTAATTCATATCTTGAAAAATAAATTTGTGTAAGTTTGTGGTGAATTTGCATGAAAAACTATCAACCCTCCACAAAACCCTAAAATCATGGCAGTTTTGCATGTTCAGGAACCTCTAATATTCCCTTCATAACCAGTCAGTGTTGAACTGTGTCCTATTAGGCCTGTCCTCCTATCACAATGGAGGTGTGCGCTTTGAGGATCCAGCTCTTCATTGGACTGAAGATTATCTGTCAGGATGGAAATCATATCGTTCTCCTCACGGCAGCAGATGTGGACAGCAAAGAGGACACGGAGAGACCAGCACGCAAAAACACGTATGTGTGTGTGTGTTCACAGTCACTGTTGTTTCTCATACAGTTTGACTTTATGACTGCTGTTTAGTAGATGTATCATAGTTTGCTGTGTAAATGGCCTGTAACTCTTATTATAGTGAATCGAGGGAACATAGAGCCCTGACAGGCATTTTAGTAGCTGTAGGTCTAGAGCCGTCCTCAACGCCTACACTGAAAAGCCTTCTGTCCAGGTCCTTCTTGTAAGTTAGCGAATAGCATGAGCCTAACAATGGACCGGTTTGAAACAAACCCTAAAATCCCCCCTAACCCACTGTGAGTGTTACCTGCATGCAGCCATTCAGAATTTATCTAACATCTCAGTTTTGTTCAGATGCAAAAATAAGATGCAGAGCTTTCACTGCGATTCAGAACTTCCTCCTATTTAGAGAAACCTTTAATGTTAACAGAAACCTGTAAACCTTTAACAGAACTGAACCAGCCACAGCTAAACTAATCCCACAATCCCTTCCAGACCAGCAGTTTAACAAATAATTAATTGTCCCAGCAATTAAACGTGTTTTATTCAGGGTTTCCACGGGTCTTAAAAAGTCTTAAATCGCTTTTTTGAATTAAGGCCTTGATATTCATATAATCATATTATTAATTTTCATGAGGGATTGTTTTCTTATGTGTTTTATTTTAAAGTGAGGCAAAAGCGCAATTTCTGTGCTACATGGCTTAGGTCGCTCAATATTCATTAAACTATATGGGGTAGATGGCGGTATGTGCTGCTTCATCTGTAAGTCACCCAAAGAAGAACTTTTTGATTTTTTTTTTTTCACAGTAATAAAAATCATTTAGTTTAGTTAGAGAGCAGACAATACAACAACAGTCGCATCACAAATCAGATTTTATTATCACCCGAAGATGAGTTGAGCTGACTGACAAGAAGAGAGAGATGAGAAAAACAAGAACATGGCAGAAATGCAAAAGCCCCTGTTTTAAAAAAAATATATGGATTTTGAAAAGCCTGTTGACGTCTGCCATTTATGTAAGGTAATAGTGGAAGTTTCATATGTATTGATGTTTGCTGATTTTTATTTATTTAAACTATTTTTTTAATATATCTTACATCAAGGTGTATGCTGTACTTCCAACCTTTCTTATTTGTTTTGCTAATGAATGTTTCTTATTTATTTGGTTACACAGTGTATTATTATTCTTTTGTTATTAAAAGTTTGTTACGTTGCGTTAATGGCGCTAATTTAAAAGTGAAAGAAAAATGCACACAACGCTTTTACAAGCTACTTAAAACAGAAGGAAAGTGAAGAAAAGAGGGAAAACTCAAACGAACTAAAAACAAACAACTGCTTGACTCTGAATTGCAGCTAATTTGAAAGTGAAAGTAAAATATGCATGGTGCTTTTATCAAAGGAATCAAAGGAAAAGAGGGAAAACTGACACAAACTAAAAACAAGATGCTGAATTGAAAGTGGAAATTTGAAAGTGAAAGTAAAACTCAAGCTATACTATAGAACATACTTGGTCCTAAAAAGTTCTTGAAGTGTTTAATTTACCCTCATAAAACCTGCAGAAACCCTGTTTGTTGGTATTTGTGTCATGAAATAACCTGTAACTGACACATGTAGAGCAGTGTATGTGGGCTAAAAGGTGCAGATATATTCACAAAATTTTGAAATTCGTTGAAAAGATCAATAATGTATTGATGCATATAACACAGCTCACACAGAACTCACTTCTAAATCAAACAGCTTTATGTTGGTCAACACAGCACATTTGCATGACAACTGTGGAATCTGCATTGCGAAATCCTTAGCCCAAAATTTCCAGTTGTCTATATTCTTATTGAAGTTACTGGATTTCACCAGTAAACTTTCAGCAAACTACATTAAATGTGGCTGCACCTTAACTCAAGAAAACACAAGCTGTAAATGTGATTGGGGAGTTGTGATCTATGACTGTTATCATGTTCTTCTACGTTCTACAGATCCAGGAAGACCTCTGTCTGCAAATCCACCGAGCCGGCTGACAGCGGTCAAGGCTGGAACCTCTACGTGATCAGTTCTGTGTCCACACTGCAGCTCTACAGAGAAATAGTACTGTATCTTCAGCTGTCATATAAAATATTTGATTCAAATATCACAAACCATTTAGGAGCCAGACTATTGTTGTCACGAATCTGGTCGGTGTCCCGTTGTCCACTCACCACCAGATGTCACTCTCGCCTCACCTACACACTCTGACTGTTACTTTGCATCTCGGACTGCATCTCCCATCCTCTACCGCTCTGATTGCGTCAGCCCCCGTGACCAATCAGGCGTTCTATAAAAAACCCGTCCTCCCCAGTGCACTTTACGGATTGTTGAATCGTTGTGTTTGTTGTATTCCTAGTTCCTGTTCCAAGTTCCTAGTTCCTGGTTTTTGATCTCTCGCCTGGTTATTTCGTTATCGTCTGTCTAGCCGCCTGCCTTTTTGGACTCTCGCTCTTGCTTATTGGTTTACTCTCTTCGACTGCCTGTGATATACCTGTCTGCTCCCGTCTCGACCCTGCCTGTACGACCATGTCTTTGCTTGGAAATGTCAATAAAAGCTCGCATGTGGATCCGCTCGCCTCACGTCTCTCACTCCCGGTAACAGAACAATCCGTCACACAAGGATCCAGCAGCTTCACCCCCGGACATTCGTTTGACATGGACACAGACAGAATTCTATGCAGAATCAAACAGAAATCACACACACTGGAGCAGTATACCCGTGAGTTTATTTCCATTTCAAATTATTCCACCCTCCCGGACTGTATAATGATAAAAATTTTCTGTGATGGCGTAAATCAGCCGTAAATCACAAGATGGCGGCCGCGCCAGAGCGCGTTCATACCCTGGCAGCGACAACAGAGCCCGTGCCCAAAATGGCGGCGACTGCGTGCCCGTTCGCACGATGGCGGCGGCGCCAGTGCGCGTTCACCAGATGGCGGCGATAACGGAGCTCCGTCATGTCACAGCTGCTGTACCAGAGCCGTATAAAGTCACAGCTGCATTTCCTGAGTCGAGTCAAGTCAAGTTGCAGCTGTGTTTCCCGAGTCAAGTCAAGTTTCCAAGTCAAGTCAAGTTGCGGCTGCATTTCCTGAGTCAAGTCAAGTTTCCAAGTCAAGTCAAGGTACAGCTGCATTTCCTGAGTCAAGTCAAGTTTCCGAGTCCAGTCAAGTTGCGGCTGCATTTCCTGAGTCAAGTCAAGTTTCCAAGTCAAGTCAAGTTGCAGCTGTGTTTCCTGAGTCTAGTCAAGTTCCCAAGTCAAGTCAAATTGCAGCTGTATTTCCTGAGCCATTGCACAAGATGGCTGCCACGCCAGAGCCACTGCACAAGATGGCTGCCACGTCCGAGCCACTGCACAAGATGGCTGCCACGCCAGAGCCACTGCACAAGATGGCTGCCATGTCAGAGCCACTGCACAAGATGGCTGCCACGCCAGAGCCACTACCAGAGCCACTGCACAAGATGGCTGCCTTGCCAGCGCCACTGCACAAGATGGCCGCCGTCTCCAAGCAACTGCACAAGATGGCCGCCGTCTCCAAGCCACTCCACAATATGGCCGCCATTACAGAACCTGTGGTCAGCACCCGGACGCCACCTGTGGTCATGATGGCCCACACCTCTAGTGACGGTATGGGCAGCAAAAATGGCGCTCCTTCATGCCGTGGCGGCTACCCCAGAGTCAAGTCAAGACACAGAGTCAAGCCAAGTCACAGCTGTTCCCCACGAGTCAAGCCAAGTCACAGCTGTTCCCCACGAGTCAAGCCAAGTCACAGCTGTCCCCCACGAGTCAAGCCAAGTCACACCTGTTCTTCAGGCTTCCAGGTCCAGTCAAGCTTCCAAGTCCAGTCAAGCTTCCAAGTCCAGTCAAGCTTCCAAGTCCAGCAATGTCAAAGCGGTCGTTTCTGTGTCAAGCAACGTCAAGGCAGTCGTTCCTGAGTCAAGCAAGGTAACAGCCGTGGTTCCTGAGTCAAGTGAAGTCAATGATCTTCTCAAGCCAGTTCAAGTCACCGCTGGTCTTCACGTGTCAGATCAAGTCACTGCTGATCTCCATGAGCCAAGTCAAGTCACCGCTGGTCTCCATGAGTCAAAGCAGTTCACTACTGTTCTTCACGAATCGAGTCAAGTCACAGCCAATCTCCAAGAACCAAGTCAAACCACAGCTGATCTTCATGAGCCAAACAAAGTTATTGCTGCTGCTCCAGAGTCAAGTCACGTCCCGCCTGACGGCCCAGAGTCAAGTCACGTCCCCGCCTGACGGCCCAGAGTCAAGTCACGTCCCACCTGACGGCCCAGAGTCAAGTCACGTCCCACCTAATGGCCCAGAGCCTTGCCATGTTTCGTTTGACTGCCCAGAGCCACGCCATGTCTCGTCTGACATCTCAGGGTCACGGCCTGTCATGACGGCCAGCGCGCTGGACCCACCACTAGTGTCAGTGAGCGCTGCAAACATCCCAGTGGCATTAACACCTTGCTGCACACTCAGCTCCTGAGGTCACGTCTGTTCCCGAGTCAGCTCCTGAGGTCACATCTGTTCACAAGCCTGCTCCAGAGCTCCCGTCTGATCACAAGCCTGCTCCAGAGCTCCCGTCTGATCACAAGCCTGCTCCAGAGCTCCCGTCTGATCACAAGCCTGCTCCAGAGCTCCCGTCTGATCTCAAGTCTGCTCTAGAGCTCCCTCACTTGGAGAAGCCATGCCAATGCCTCCTGAGGTGTCAGCCTTGGCTGTAGATTCTCCTATGGAGGTGGCATCCCTCTACAACCTCTCTGCTTCTCCCCTTATTCTGTCTGCCTCCTCTGTCTCTGCCGTTCCTAGGTCCCAGGCCATAACGCGGTCTCCTGAGGCCCCGTCTGGTCTCAAGTCTGCTCCAGAGGACCCGTCTGGTCTCAAGTCTGCTACAGAGGTCCCGTCTGGTCTCAGGGCTGCTCGAGAGGCCTTCCCCATCAGAGAAGCTGCGCCAATGCCTCCAGAGGTGTCAACGTTGACTGTAGAACCTCCTATGGAGGCGGCGTTATCCTGTGGTCTCTCTGCTTCTCTCCCTGTTCTCTCTGCCTCCTCTGTCCCTGCTCTCCCCAGGTCCTAGTCCATGACGCGAGTTCCTGCTCAGCCCTGGAGGGCTCTGGCGCCTCCTGTTCCGCCCTGGAGGGCCTCGGCGCCTCCTGTTCTGCCTCCTGTTCCGCCCGGGAGGGCTCCGCGCTCCTGCTCCGCCTCCTGCTCCGCCCTGGAGGGCTCCTGCTCTGCCTCCTGCTCCGCCCTGGAGGGCTCCTGCTCTGCCTCCGGCTCCGCCCTGGAGGGCTCCTGCTCCGCCTCCGGCCCCGCCCTGGAGGGTACCTGCTCTGTCGGTCCTGCCTCAATCACCGGGTCCTCCACATAGACCTGGCCCTCCAGCCCTCGCCCTGTCTCGCTCCCGCCCCACCGCTCCCCTGGACTGTTGTTTCCTTCGAGCGTCTGGAAGCCGCTCCTTGGGGGGGGGGTAATCTGGCCGGTGTCCCGTTGTCCACTCACCACCAGATGTCACTCTCGCCTCACCTACACCCTCTGACTGTTACTTTGCATCTCGGACTGCATCTCCCATCCTCCACCACTCTGATTGCGTCAGCCCCCGTGACCAATCAGGCGTTCTATAAAAAAAAACCCCGGTCCTCCCCAGTGCACTTCACGGATTGTTGAATCGTTGTGTTTGTTGTATTCCTAGTTCCTGTTCCAGGTTCCTAGTTCCTGGTTTTTGATCTCTCGCCTGGTTATCTCGTTATCGTCTGTCTAGCCGCCTGCCTTTTTGGACTCTCGCTCTTGCTTATTGGTTTACTCTCTTCGACTGCCTGTGATATACCTGTCTGCTCCCGTCTCGACCCTGCCTGTACGACCATGTCTTTGCTTGGAAATGTCAATAAAAGCTTGCATGTGGATCCGCTCGCCTCACGTCTCTCACTCCCGGTAACAATTGTAGAGGTCCTATAGTGTATTCTGGCCAATAACTGCCCACATAGACAGGAAAAGAGTGTCCGACTGATGTGAAAAGGAACAGACAGTGCTAGTAAGGAATATTTACCAGAAAAATATTTACCAGAATTTATTCACTAGAAAATTGTAAATACA
>NW_026127933.1:0-14912 GCF_022985175.1 Labeo rohita | reverse complement strand
TTGCCTCACCAGAATCCACTCATTGCCAGTGGTAATACGGCCTGACCGAGGACTCCCTCGGTTCAGATCCATTGACACTCAGCTGACTGTACGGCTTATTCCCCAGTAAGCCTTATTGCACAGACACGGTGCAATGTCGGGAAGGACTCGAAACAGATTCT
Source organism: Labeo rohita (assembly GCF_022985175.1). Classification (NCBI taxonomy): domain Eukaryota; kingdom Metazoa; phylum Chordata; class Actinopteri; order Cypriniformes; family Cyprinidae; genus Labeo; species Labeo rohita. The sequence goes on along the minus strand of NW_026127933.1, from coordinate 14,751 downwards.
CTTGGTAGCCCTATGCGGGGCCCCAACGGAACTTGGTTCTCGGAGCTCGTGCTCCTACCATCGTTTCCTTCCTGACACACCCCCCTGAGAAGGAACCTCCTTCCTCAGGGGAAGGGCACAATCTGGCACCCGTGCCTAGATTTCTGGAACTTCCTTCTATGTTCCCTGGATGTGACCAGGAAGCTTCCAGAAATCCTCTACCCACAGTGGCACCACGGAGTTGCGGCATCAAATCTGTGCTATCCCTCCTCCAGGGAGGCCTGGTTAGGCACCTTTCTGCTTCTACATCAAGGTCCATGTTCAGCCACCATGACCTGGTAAAAGGCAGATCGGTGGGACACGATTTGTTAAGAGGTGTCAGGAAGGTGAACCCCCCCCTGGTAGCACCACATCCCCTCTTGATCTGTCTGTGGTCCTTCGGCCTACAGTAAGATCCGCTGAGCCCCTCAATTGGTTGATTCTGTGCCCTCTCCGTGAAGACAGCCTCCCCGATTGCGCTCACCTCTGTTAAGAGCGGGAAACCTTCAAGCCCTCTCCATCAACAATTGTGCCTGGAATTCGGGCCGGTGAACTCTCACGTTGTTCTGGGAACCCGGCCTGAATACGTGCCCATGGTAACCACCACTCCCTTCAGAGATCAGGTGGTGACCCTGCAAGCAATTCCTTACCAGGAAGATGACCCCAACCTGACCTTATTATGCCCGGTCCGTGTCCCACGCATCTACCTGGAACGTTCTCAGACACTTCAGACGTTCCAGTCAGCTCTTTGTCTGTTATGGAGCACAGCGGAAGGGGAAGGCTGTCTCCAAACAAGGATCTCCCACTGGCTTGTGGATACGATCCATATGGCCTACAGGCCAGAGGCTTGCCCTGCCACTGGGAATGAGAACCCAGTCGACCAGGGGCATCGCTGCCCTAGCAGCTCTTGCAAATGGGGCCTCGTTAACAGACATCTACAGAGCTGCAGGTTGGGCTACACCTATACACTTGCCAATTTGCGCATGGAACCAGTATCAGCTAGAGTCTTAAACGCAAGCTCTTGGCTCAGCATTCTGGTTGGGTGTAGAGCTTGCTTAAGCGCTTCCCCTAATGGTGATTACGCTTCTAAGTTTCAGTAGGTTTCCTGACGTGAACCCTGGACACCTTCTCCATCACTTGGCATTTCTGGACGTGGCAGAGTTCGGCGGAGGAACTAGCTGCAAAAACCCAACACAAGGTATGGTTACTTTACTAACTCTTGGTTGGATTTGTGCCCCATATGTAGTGGCTCCTTATGTGGCCCAATGTGTGTAATTCCACCTATAACTCTGTATGGTGTGGTGTTTCCCCTGAAGACAGGTTTGTCTCTAGATCTGAATTTGGTAGTCTCCCCTAGCGTGAGACCCACTTCAGGTCCCATATCTAATAATTTTCACTTATACCCCCCGGGCAAGTTGTGATCTCTGTAGTGCCTTCTTTCCTGCGGGGAACAGGCACTTTCCCAACGTTTTCAAGACACTCAGCAGCTCCACTGAGGAAAGGCCCGGCTGCAGGTAACCCTGCCTGTGACAGGTCAGTTCTTGGACGTTGGAAGGTCACGAAGAGGTGAGCTGCATTTATGTTAACACTTTGGCTCGTTACTATCTGCGCCCGATCACTCGGGTCAGACTTGTGGCGTGTTTATATAGGGACCCCTAGTGTCGTACACTACTCGACACAACTCGGAGGGAACTCGGATAGGGAACGTCTCGGTTACGTATGGTAACCCTCGTTCCCTGATGTCCTCCATGCCACAACTCTGGACCGCCTCTGAGTGGGTTGAGACGCTGCGACTCCTCAGAACAGAATGAGTGAGCAGAGCATGCACTGCCCTATTTATACCCGGATGCCCGGGGGCGTGGCCAGCTATGCAAATTCTGCACACCAAATTTCATTGGCCTTTTCTCAAACTATCAGAGATGTTTGGGCTCCCAAGAGCGACCCCTAGTGTTGTACACTACTCGACACAACATCTCCGTTCCCTCCATCAGGGAACGAGGGTTACCATACATAACCGAGACGTTTTCATTGTAGAACTCAAACCAGCTGTGGAGTTAACAACACAGAGGCCTGCTTGTGTGAGGAGGCGATCTTCTCAGCTTCTTCAGAAGAGAGGGAAAGACGGTTTAAGGCAAATAAAGATTTTTTTTTTTTTTTTTTGACTAAAAGTAAAAGAATGTTTTATGTAGATGTTAAAAGCCAGAGACATAGAAGAGCTTCATTCTTTTAAGATTGATGGCAGTTATTTTTAAAAAATAAATGTCACTGTTGTCTGCTATTGTAACATTCTAGAGCACTGTGGTAGACAGAGACAATGAACAATCACACAATATGGTTGAAATTTATAAAACGGGCTAATTAACTATCCTTACACATGTGGATGCACCTCTGTTTGAAAATGGGTACATTTAAACTAAATGTTTTATTTTTTCAATGTTTTTCTCATTTAGGCCACTGATGAAGAACAGGTGGTGACTGGGATGAATGCTGGTCAAGAGGAGTTTTTCCCAAAACTGATGTAACAGTGGTTTTAAAGGAGAAGGCTGCCCTGGATAATGTGAAAGATGTTGCATGCCTTTGCTGTGCTGATGCGGCTTCTTCATGACTACATCAATTATCCTAAACAGATAATGAAAACACTATACAATACTCAGCAAAAGGCAAGGGGGGAAGTCCAAGGCTTATATACAGTGTCTGACTGGACACATGTGATCCGTGCAGTGGAAGATGGGGAACGTAGTCTAGGGTGTGGTGCAACAGTTTGTGTAAAGTGAATGTAATGAGAGGGCGACATCTGGTGGTGAGCGGACCGAAAGTCACCGGCCAGATTCGTGACGGATGTTTAGTAGAAATGGAATTCACACTCATTCAAACACATGCTCACATTCCTTTACGCATTTGCTTGTTTAAATGTTGTAATATGAGTGTTAATGTTGTGGTTTACTTGTGTACTGTCATACCAGGAGAGTTTGTTAAAAAAAAAAAAACTTTAGCTATTAACTAATTGTACAGTTATTATATAACAGTGTTTTGTATAGTAGTTTTATACAATATACAAAATTTACCAAAAAAGTAACATTTGGTCTTAAATGTTATAGCCAACAAATGTTCAGTGCTTCATTTATAAACTGTTAATGCGATACTTTTCTGCATTTCTTCTCGCATGCATGTTACTTTTGACTGTTTTCTTTTGTTGTAGTTTTAATAAATATTTACCTTTTGATAGTCATTCTGTGTGTGCTAATGTGATTTTAGAACAGGATTTGTAGGTTTAATGCCTAGCTCAATTTGGGTTCATTTTAGCCTAGCAGTGTACTAATTTTAAACCATAAAAAGCAACCCAGCATGCTGGGTCAAATATTTATCCCAACTCGCTGGGTCAAAACAACCCAGCACTGGGTTCATCCCTTTTGACCCAGAGCCAAAATGACCCAAATTGGGTTGTTTTTAACCTAGCATTTTTAGAGTGTACACTTCAAAAAGCTATGGTTTAACTGATTAAATATGAGCGCTGCAAGTTTCAAAGACAGGTGCTGCGCTGCTTTGTTTACTGTGTTTACCGGGGAACGGCTATATTTGACATTCCGAAAGTGCCACCTGCTGACAGAGAATGAATTAGCATTTTTCAATAAGCCCTTCTTCCAAAACCGACCCTCATTTTTACACAGGAGTGTGAATAAGGAGTCAGTTTTCTGTGAACCAAAAGTTAAATGTTTCACAGAAACACGCCCTCCAGAGCCGGAGCTCTCTCCAGCGTGCCCTCCAGAGCCGGAGCTCTCTCCAGTGCGCCCTCTAGAGCCTGTGCCTCCTCCAGAGTGCCCTCCAGAGCCTGTGCCTCCTCCGGCGCCGCCCGAGCGCCCTCCTGTGTCAGCGTGTCAGTGCTTGCGCTGATTGCGACAGCACCTGTTCCCTCTTTGCGCTGATTTCTCAGCCTGTTTCTCTCTGCATGTTCCTAGGCTTTTCGCCAGATTATTGTGCTTCACTACCTATCTGTCTGTGAACCTAAAGCTCTTTCTGGATTAAGTCATATTTTTTCGTGTTTTGTATAGTCGTGTCTCATCAAGCTATTGACCAGTGTTTTGTCTATCCTCCCAGTTACCTGCCGATTGCTGTTCTCTCTGCTCCGGACTCTGCCCTCTGGACCTGACAGTACCGCTTAGGTTCTTTTTTTATTTTTCGTTCCCCCCTTACTCCTATCGTTTTGGGGCACCCTTGGTTAACTCAACATATCCGTCAGATTAACTGGGCACAAGGGACAATAATGTCTTGGAGTTTATCATGTCATGTTAAATGTCTTGTCTCTGCTGTGCCTGTTGTGTCTTCTGCTTCTTTGTTTCAGGATGGTTTCACGAGGTGCTAGAGAAATACCTTGCCGATTCGCTAGAACTATTGTTCCCTCCACCTCTCCCGCCGGTGCGGGGTTTTTTCATAAAGAAAAAAGATGGTTCTCTGCGTCCCTGCATAGAACGAAATATATGTCAAGAATCAGTACCCGTTGCCACTTATGTCGTCGACCTTCGAGATTTTGCAGGGAGCAAGGATCTTCACTAAATTAGACCGTCGTAATGCATATCATTTAGTGCGCATCAAGGAGGGGGACGAGTGGAAGACAGTTTTTAAGAGGAGTGCGTCTTCCATGCTAGTTCTGTTACATTTTTGGCTCTTGCTTGTGTCACTATTCCTCGAGAGTGCCCTGTGGGGAAATTGTTTGTCCCTAGGTCCGTACGTCCCGCTGTTCTTCGCTGAAGTCACGCCTCCAGACTCGCGGCGCACCCTGGTGTTAGGGGTACCCTGGCCTCTGTCCACCAACGTTTTTGGTAGCCAGCTTTGATCAATGACGTACACCATTTCGTCGCCTCATGTTCTGTCTGCACCCAGTCTAAGTCTAGCAACGCCCCTCTTGCTGGTCTGCTTTGTCCCCTTACTATCCCGTCTCGTCCTTGGTCGCATATCGCTTTAGATTTCATTACGGGATTACCTCCCTCTGCAGGTAATTCTGTAATTCTTACAGTCGTTGATCAATTTTCCAAGGTGGCCCATTTTATCCCTTCCACTCCCTTCTGCTAGAGAGACTGCGACTGCGAGACTGTCTCCGACAGAGGACCTCAATTTGTCTCTCAATTTTGGAGGGAATTCTGTCGTCAGGGTTTCACCCACAGACTAACAGTGTTGTGCAAGTTACTCTGAAAATGTAATTAAATTACTGATTACTGATTACTGATTACTCCTCTAAAAAGTAATCAAATTACTGTTCTGATTACTTTATTTCAAAAGTAATTAGTTACATTACTCGTTACGTTACTTTTTTTCTGTACATCCAATTTACGTAAAATAGTGAACTTGTAACTGCCTACCATCCCAGCATAAACGCTCCGATAAAATATTTGTTATTCAAGCATCAACATTCACAAACCGCTGTTATTTTAATAGGCTGCTGTGTGCGTGGTTGCAGAATGCACGGCATTTCAAGCGGTGACTGGATTTTCTGATTGTCCATTGCATTTCAGAAATCAACATTGTTCAACACTGCAAACACGTTATAAATAGAAACTCCACTTATGCTTACGCCTGTTAATCGTGTTTGTTTTATATAGTTGGTCTTCTGTGCAATACATGAATAGCAGTTCATTTGTTTTAGATATTTTAGGTTTCAAATTGGATATGGAGTTTTTCACGGTTGAAAAGGCTTTCTTCCCCTCTAATTGACAACGCACAATAATGTTCTTGCTTTTGACAGAAATAAACTCAAAATAATGATTGTATTTCCAACTACAGAACGCGTGCTTTCCACTTGCGTTACTGCCCAACACTGCAGACTAATGGACAAGCCAAACGCGTCAATCAGATCCTCGGGCATTTGGGTTGGGCAGAATACACTTATAACTCGCTACCGTCATCTTCTACCAGTTTATCTCCATTTCACGGATGTCTAAGTTACCAACCCCCCCTATTCTTCTCCAAAGAGTCGGAAGCTTCCGTCCCCTCTGTCCAAGCCCTTATTAGACACTGCTAACGTACCTGGAAGATGGAGCGCTCTGCTTTGTGTAAGACAAGAGAAGGCACCTGTCGATTAGCGACCTGCCGCTAATCGTCGCCGCACTAAGGCCCCTTGTTACATTTGTGGCCAGAAAGTGTGGCTATCCACTCGTAATCTTCCCCTTCAATCCCAATCTCTGAAATCTCTTACCCCATGGAGGCACTTTCCCCAACTCTACCGTAATTGATTGATAATAACAAGTTAATATTAATGTTTATTAATGTTTTTGTCAATCCAAATGCTGACAGGTATGAACGTCAGTCAATACACCAGAAAGTGAAAGTAAACATTGATGGAGCTTTCAGCTTCTGACTCTGCATTAAGGGCGCATATTCTCTCAGAGACTTATGCTGATAACAATACATAACTGTTTTAATTTATTCCTTTAATATTCTCTTGTGGCCCATACATATTTAGTGTAAAACAGGTTGTTTGTGGAAAAAGTCTGTGCTTCAAATAAAGCTGCTCTTAATTTCCATTGATGACTGCAGTGTTACACGTTTTAATAATTATAATTATTATTTCCCAATATATAATATAATACAACAATAATATATATATAACCGATAAAATTCCAAGTACCTTTCGTGTCAGCATATTGATGCCAAGGGTTTCTTATTTAAAACAATCGAGGACCCTGTACGTCGAAAAGTGACGCAAAAGCTGTATCATGTGCATCAAAAATTGACGCCAAGAGGTTTTGACCAAGCGTCAATATGTGACAAGCTGGAAGTGAGAATGTGTTGTTTTAGTGAGTAATTAGCAAAAAATTAAAAAGAAATCTCTGTGTCTGTGACCAGTATTTACAGAGCTCTGATTACTGATGAAATAGGCCTAAAAAATAGGCCTAGTTAAAAGTTAACTATTAAATAGGATAGCTCAGCATAAGCATAGAAATAAAATTGTTTAAATCGTTACTGCCTTGAGTTATTATTTTAATAGATGTAGCTGCTTAAGAACACTAACTTGATGAGATTCATATATGGCTTTAATAAATAGAATATTGATTACACTGTTTAATATAATATAGATTTTTTTTCCTTTATCTGATATTGAAAGTAATGTTTATTTTAAGGGTTAGTTCACCCAAAATGAAATTTAGCCCATAATTTACTCCAGGTACGACCAGCCAGTGCAAGCTAGATTAAAGTGATTCTTATGTTTTAAATATGGATATTTTTCTTACAAAAACACATCAATTTGCTACAGGAGGCTTTTATTCACCTCCCAGGGCTGTGTGAGGCACTTTTTTTTATTATGGATGGATGCACTTTATTGGACTTGTTTTGGACCAATGAGGAGAAACACCCGGACATGCAATGATAAAGCTTGGAAATGCCAGAATGGAGGGTGAGTAAATTATGGGCTAATTTTCATTTTTGGGTAAACTAACTCTTTAACGAAGGTTTGGTCCTCATTTCAGAACACCACTGCACACCACTTATATATATATATTAATTAAATAATTTAACTAATATTAATACTGAACAAGTACATTTTATTAACACAGTTATTAACACATTCATGCACAACACAATTGCTACTTGTACAAAAAAAAAAAAAAATTCCAACAAAACCAATTGTTTAACAACACTCACTCAGTTGCAGAGCACAAGTGCAAAAATTTACATTTCAGCAAGCGGTCCATGATTTCCAGTAGAGAAACCTGCAGCCATCTTTGCGTTTAGTCTGTTTCGTTGTGAAGACTTCAGCAGGGGATTCAGCTACATTCTCTTCGTGCCTTTTCATGGGACCCTCTCCGTTTTGCAGAGTTTCTCTGAAAGGCATGTTAGTGTCCTGTACAATATCCTTTAAATTTGAGAGCAGTCCCGGAATGTAGCCATCATATGGTCCTATCTAAAAGGAAATACAGTTAAATATCTGCTCAAAAACACATGTACAGCATAATTTTGCTAGACTTTTTAGCAAAAAATGTGAGCTAAAATACATGTACAAACAGATTCAGATTTAATTTAGTTCACACTGACATGTAAAGTGCAACTTCAGCACCTTGGAAAGCCCCACAAGTCTAATGCCTACCTGCTTGTCTGCTGAAGTTTCCATCATTGTATTGAAAAACATTTGCGTTGGTTTGACAGATGCACCTCCGACTGGCAGCAGAAGAACAATTAGAAAAGCAATGGAAAACATTCTTTAGTTGTGTTGAAGCACACTGAAATCTGTTATGCCGTTGTGCAGTCTTTACTGTGAGGCCATTTCTTTTCCCTAAGCCCTTTTAAATACACTGGATCCATTTTGTATGCTTTTAATCTGACGTCATTTGAAGGCAATTTGGGTAGGGAGTAATAATGACTTTCCTGCATCCATCTGCCAAAAGCCCTAAAAGCTAATGTGTGTGATTTGTAGGGTACTCATACCTTTTTAACAAGGCTCATGAAAATGCATCAGTTTTTATCATGCATTTATTTATTTATTTATTTATTTGCTAAATAAATAATTACATGACAAACAGACTAAATACATGAACATGACCTGTTTATGTTAGAATATATGTTGCATTTCATAAAACTATTCTGATATCTTGCCAGTCATAGCATGTAGCAGCTTGTTTCTAACCTTTGTACTCTGACTCTGCCACTTAATCACTCTCTTGAACAAACAACCGCATCATATTTACATTTCTAATTTCAGTCTAATTTTGTACTGTGCCCAGTCATTTGAAATACATGCGTGCAATCCCACTGATGTGCCTGTAGGTAATGGAAAAAGTGACTGGGATCAGTGAAATTACTAACTACTGAAGCACATAAAGCACTTAAAATTTGCTGATGTGGCAGTGCTGAGACAGCAGAATGTTGTATAGTCTGTATAAAATTGTTTTAATTATCTGTTTGGGGGGTTTGGAAATCAGATTTTTACAAAAAGTAAATTTATTCAAGGCTGTGGTTGTAGGGGTGCTATGGCCTCATGTAATTCCAAACCCTACTGTATAGTACTATTGATCCGTAACCTGAAACTTCCTGGGGTTCAGTTTTTGAAAAGAAAAAAGCCCAAAGTTTAACATCTGGGCTTGGACAAGAAGTCTGAGCTGTATCAAGAGTCCCTTTTTTTCTTTTATGTGAATGTCAAATACAAACTGCACACTAAATGTCATAAGGGCTATTATTTTACAACTGTATTGTTCAACCATAAGTACATAATTGGGTCCCACTTTATATTAGGTGGCCTTAACTACTATGTACTAACATTTAAATGAATCATTTGATACAATGCATTTATTGTGTACATACATGTTTTTACATTGTACTTCATTGTACTAAATAAAGGTGATTTGATTTTGATTTTTGACTTCTATTTTTAAAAAAAATACCTGCATGTAATTATATCTAATTAATTTTTGTAATTACATTTATAGTTACACTGTTGACCCATGCCTTACACCTTAACCCACCCTTAAATCTACCCATACCACCCTACCCTTACCCATATCCCACCTCAGTAGCAGCAAAAGTGTTTTGTAATACAATATGAACACAATAAGTACATTGTACTTATTTTATTTTTTTATGTAGTAGTTAAGGCCACCTAATATAAAGTGGGACCCACAACTGAGTAGATGCCATTATGGTTAAGAAGAGTGGAACTGCATCATGTCCTATCACACAGGTGACATTTCAAACATGCAGACTCTTCATTAAAAGAAGCTCTGATGAAGAGCCTGCGTGCTCGAAACATCACCTGTGTGATAGTCGGGCATTACATTTTTGCATTTTTGGGACATTTGTATGCCAGCTTTTTCAGTTTTCTTATCTATGTTGTTGAGCACACAATCTGAGCATTTTGCCAGTGATGTGCAAGGTTTTGTTCTGTTTTTGCCAAATTATAATTTAAACTGCAAACAGTAAATTTGAACACTCCATTAAGTATATGTAAGAATAAACAAGTTCTAAGCTTGTAGACATGCAGGAATATCAAGGTTACAGGATGAGCTATTATGGGAAAGTTTTGTTCTGGAGTACTTGATCAAATGGCTTTCCCCAACTCATTTTGCGTGTGTCTTGTGCACGGAATATTATTTCTTCTGTGTAGTCGTGACATAAGAAGTGCGTGGCTGTGCATGTGCGCAGCTAGAGGGAACACTGATTGTGAGGCTCACTCATTAACAATAGTTCAAGACTGGATTATTGCTTCACCTCATTTGACAACTCAATACTGTTCTTCCTGTATCTTTAAAAATAAAAGGTTAACCCAATATTGGCAAATATGGCACTTTCCACGGTAAGTGAATGTAATTGTTAATTTCTCAGCAGACGGGAGGATTCACTTAAGAATTTATTTCTTACCTAGTCTCGGAAATCCCCTTATGCTGTCAAATACTCTTAGCCTTGTTTTCTGGGCAGTATGCTCAAGTATGCTTGGGGACACTTTCTCTTAACACAATATTGCATTTTATTTTATTGTTTTTGATTAACTACCTTTACCTATAATGTGAGTGTTTAATGTTGCCTTTGGTTTGCCTTGATGTACTGTTTCCTATTTAATACTGTACAGCCGCCTTGTCACAATTCTGTATTGTTAAAGGCGGTATATAAATAAAGGTGACTTGACTTGACTTGGAGCCGATGGAGGGAGGAGCCATGGTGGAGGAAGGGCTGACGACACCATAGGGCCGACCGATGGAGGCGGAGCAGGTGGTGGTAGAGCCTGAGGTGGAGACGGAGAGGATCCGGAGGGCCCAGGCGGAGCCCAAGGCTCTGGCGACCGAGGCGGAGATCCGGAGGTCCGCGGCGGAGCCGGAGCGACAGAGGACCGAGGCTGTGCCCGCGGGAGGGAGGAGGTCCACAGAGCCGGAGGAGTGGAGGGTCCACAGAGCCGGAGGGACGATGGAGCCCGGTGGAGCTGGTGGACCAACGGGCGACGGTGGAGACGAGGGAGCTGAGAGACGGGGTGGAGCCGCAGGGTCGAAGGACCGAGGTGGAGTCCAGGACTCAGAGGCTGGAGGCGAAGATGAGGGATCCTCCAGCCATGACACTGATGGAGACTGGCAGACCTGCGGCGAATCCACCGCACAGATGGTGGGCTGAGGGTGAGCAGATGGGCTGCCAGGAGACAGCGGTGGCAGGACTGAGGCAGCAGAAACAATAGACAGAGGGAGGGTGGGTGGGAAATCCAGGCAGTCAGGTAATTTAGATGGTGGAAGGAGAACGGGCATATCTTCATATACATCTCCAGAGAAATTACTCAAATTTTGTTCCAGAAAAATTAGTCCCAGATCCAGGCGTTGATCACCCTCAGCGGTGGTGCAGTGAGCGGTGGTGTCCTCAGCACCCTCACGCCCATCAGGAACGTCCACCGTCGCAGGCTCTGTGGCCAGCTCTCGCACCTGGTCAGACGCAAATTCCTCCAGCTCCGTGGCGATCGCTCGCTCTGTCGCTCCGATGGGCGATGGCTCCTGGGTCGCGCTGGTAGCGTTGGATCCGTCTGCGATGGGCTCGGGCTCGGGCTCGGGCTCGGGCTCGTGCTCCGCGTATCGGGGTGGTGATTGGCTGGGTTCCGGGTCGTGCTGCGAGACGTCTGCGAGGTGTGGCTGGATGGGGTCGTAATCCTCCTCCGCTTCGTCCAGACAGAGTTCTGAACCCCAAGCACTCAGTAAGATGTTAATATATTGAGTTAGGGTCCAGCATGGTTCACCTTTGGGCATGACGAAGCGGAGGTCATCATCCAGTCCACACCAAAATCCCTCCATAAGGCAGACGTCATCGCAGCTAGCAAGATGGCAAATGCTAATAAACTCCTCCACGTAGTCCTCAAGATCCCTGCCATCCTGGAAGATAAAGATGGTTCTTCCTCCCAGAATGGCATCTCCCCTCCTTGGGGGGGACGTTGATGGAAGCGAGTTTCATGGAGTAACTGGTGTAAACACGACGGAAACAAAAGACTGAAAAAACACGACAAACAAAACTGGGAGGAATACGCAAAAAAAACCTGTATCAGTCGGACGTTCTGTCACACTTAGACGAAGCACACGAACAACGACGTAAATAAACGAAAAGTATTTAATAAATCCAACAGGGAACACAGGGTAGTAACAATTAACGTCCGACAAGGCAAGAGGGGAAAACACACGCTATATATACACAGACTAATTACAACCACAGGTGCAGACAATAAGGGAATTACCAAAACACACAAGGCTGTAGGGGGAATTGATGGGAGAAACCAACTAAACAGTTCAGGGGTGTGACACAGGGTAATTCAGCCAAAATCAGAGAGTGATTTTCTCTCTTTCGTTTTCTTGGATTTAACATCAAGAGCAAACATTTTAGAAAAAAGGACATCTAGAGCAGCTAGGCGCAGTCACTTTAAGAGACAATGGCTGTGCTCAAAAACCGCATACTCAGTGAGTAGGTAGTTAAGGGGGGGGACCCCAACAGAAATAAATGGTTGGTGGCAATTGTCAGCATGACGGCAGAGAGAAACGCCATCTCAAAACCCAGAAAAGCTACAATAAGTAGAAGAGAAGAAGAGCAAAAGATAAGTTTTTATTTACAAATTTTAAAACAAAGACATAACTAAAGGGTGTTGACTTCAGAAGGGGGCAAGGCCAAAATAACAAACATAACAAAACTACCTATTTTATAAACCAACTACCTAAGCTTCAAAGAAAAGAAAACAAAATACGGAAGATTAAACTAACTCCCTATCTAACATAACCAGGAGAAAATATGTGCTAAAAAAAAAACTGGCACCCACCTTCCTACTAAACCCAAACATGAACTAAATTGGAATATTTACAATAAGCCACTTCTCTTTCAGAAAAAAAGTCTCAATCCTAGATGTAATCAGAGAGACAATGAACAGAAGTACTACTTCAACAATCTCAGCACAGTTGAGAGAAAGATAAACCAAATCACCAAGCTAAGGTTTCACAAATCTATCAGGAGGAGAGGACAAGACCTCAGCCGCCGCACACATCCAGCCACCACCAACTACTGGTCTGAAGGAAGCTGTAGTTTAAATACTCTCTCTCCTCTCCCATCACCCAATAACCACAGAGCTCTAATTAAGCACAGGTGGAGACACTGGTTCTGCAGGGAGAGAGAGAAGAAAGAGAGAGAGAGAAACCCAAACACAAATCATAACACACAAAGGAAACTTACGGCTCCAGACGTAACAGTAGGGTAGGTTTTGATGCTGGTTTATGCTGGTCCTTAACTGGTCATGTTGCATGGTGAAGCCAGATAAGGCAATCCTTTGGAGTGACTCGACGACAGTGTTAACCTGGTTGCAGTCTGAGTCATGCCGCATGAGTCAAGGTCTTCGTGGGCACTCTTGTAGCAGAGATCCAGGTGCTTATGGCAGAGAGTACTTGGCGCTATGTTGACTCCACACAGAACCCAGCATATGATGTTACACGTGGGAAGACCTTGGCAGAATTAGCCCTACCTAATCGCTGGAGCCAAGGGCCATCTTTCCTTCTCAAGGGATCTTGGAGTGATCCCAGAGCCAGATATCACAGAGTATAAGAAGACGGCTTTGTGCGGAATGATATCACAAGCAGAGAGACAGGAGACTCATGAAGGGCAGTCATACCTATCCTGGAAGAGTATGGTTGAGACCGTAGCACAGGAGATGCATGAAGTGGCGGACCAAGATGAGCCCTTGACTGCGGAGAGCAATCGGCAGGCAGAGAGGACAATCTTCCAGAGAGTCCAATCTGAATGCTTTCCAGAAGAGTTGTGTCATCTTAGCCTATACAAACCGGCATTCTACTCCATTGGTGTCGATTGCTTCGGACCCTTTCAAGTGAAGCTAGGGCGACTCTCAGAAAAAAGATGGGGCATTATCTACAGTTATGGCCAAAAATATCAGCACCCTTGCAATTCTGTCAGAAAATGCAACACTTTTCTCAGTTTTGTTCCAGTTGCAAATGCTTTGGTAGTCACATGCTTATTGTGTTTGTTTGCACTGCAACAACATAAAAAAATAGAAAAGAAAAGTCAAACTTGATAAAATTTTACACAGAACTCAAAAATGGACTGGACAAAATTACTGGCACCTTGTCAAAATTTTAAGAAATAATTGCTTTTTAAGTATGTGATGCTCCTGTAATTTGTATTTAGACACACCTGTGTAAGGTAACAGGTGTGGGCAATATAGTAACCACACTTGCAACCACATAAAATGGTGAAAACTCAACCTTTGTGTTGTGTGTCACACTGAGCATTGAAAAAAGAAAGAAGTGTAAAGAGTTGTCTGTGGATTGGAGAGAAAAAATTGTTGAAAAACATGGACAATCTAAAGGCTACAAGTCCATCTCCAGAGATCTTAATGTTCCTGTGTCCACTGTGCACAATATCATCAAGAAGCTTACAGCCTATGGCACTGTAGTAGGGGTGTAACGGTACACTGATGTCACGGTTCAGTACGAACCTTGGTTCGAGGGTTACGGTTCTATACGATTTTATTACAACAGAAAAAAATATATACTATGCTAGGTTTCTTTTCATTTATTTTCATTTATAAATAGATAGTAGTACAAATTACAATTTTTGCCACCTCCATGTGAAAATATTAAATATTATATCAAATAAATGTCGTACATAGGCTATAAAATCTGCAGTACATATATGCATACAAGGAATAAATACTTGAAATATATTTAATTTAGTTAACTGATAGACAAGGAAGAAAACTGTGCGACACGTAACATAGTCTGTAATGGACCGCACTCC
>NW_026127932.1:0-14913 GCF_022985175.1 Labeo rohita | reverse complement strand
TGTGCTGTTACCTCTGTAGAAGCTGTCATTCTCACTCTGGCCTGACGGTGTCGCTGTACTCCGACAAACTCAGCATGTGACTGCGACTGCCTCCTTACACAGTTGTTTGACTCGCAATTAGTCCTCGTTCTTCTGTTCTTTGAAGTTTTCCTTCGTTTTTTCTTTTCCTTTTTGCAACACTGAGGATTCCAAAACCACCTCGTCGCCACTGTTACGTTTTAACACTCAAAGGAAGGCGCAGACAACCATTTAGTGCGGAGCCTCGTTTACTGTGACATGCTGCTCAACGCATTCCAGTTACAACTCTCTCTTGCGCCAACTAGCGCTCAACATACCAACAAGGTACCTTAATACACTGTATAAATGTTCATGCTCAATACATTACACGGTTATGAAATCATGAAGATTTTCATACTGATCTTTCTCTTCAATATAATTTAGTACTTCCCTCTCCTCTTTCACCGCTATTAGGTCTAAGGTGGACAAATAAACATTAATTCATATGCAATATTCCCATCACTGTTTTATCAGTTCTAACATAAATAAGCATATCTGTGGTATTTGCCCCATTAAATTCATTTCCAGGGCCCTTTTTTCTGCTTTATAAAGGATTTTTTTATGGATCATGTTTCATGTCAAATTCTAAAATTGTGGATGTTGATGAAAAGCATTTTAAAACAAAAATGCCATTTTCAAGTGTACCCGGATTATTGTAGATGTTGCCTTATTGTCCACTGGCTGTTTTATTTGCGGTATATTTGCACCATTTAAATTAACAAATGTCGACCACGAGCAGTAGTGATCACTTACATTTCACGTTTTGCGTTATGCAAAATATTAGTTCGATTTTTATTTTTTATTTTGCATAATTAAGTGCTAGAAGATGATTATTTTAATTTTAGAAGCAGATATTAGGTTTAATGTTATAGAAAAATTCCATATTAATTCCATATTAGGATTATAACTTAAATGCATGATGTCATAACAAATCTCCAGTGTGAAAGCATGATCTTTTTTTTAAGCTGCATTTGAAGGCAGCGTTAGTATTTGTCTGATCATTGCACTCATGTGACATTCTTCATAAATATCATGCATTTCTGTAGAGCTGGACATTTTAAGGATCAAATGAGTGAGTTCAGCTTTGAGAATAAAAACCAACCTGTTTGTTCCTTCACTCTCCTCTTTAATAAACGGCATCTTTATAATAGTGTGTCACGTGGATCTCAGTTGATTCAACAGGAGTGTTTTTGGACACTGTTGTTCTGTTTAACATGAGAATAATAAAGTAAATTATTCTCAAAAATAAATTCAACTGCAAAATAAATCTCTGAGCTGCATCTCAATTAGCTCCCTAGTGCAGTAGTCAGTGCACTGGTAAGGGAGTCGGAGTTAATGGACATAAATGACCTGATTAATATCACATATATAAACAAAAATTATAAAAAAAAAAAAAAACAATTATAAATATGCCTTTTGAATGGAATTAAACAGCAAGCACTTTAAGTGTCTTCATCATATTTCTATTCATATAAAAGCAACAGAACTTAAATTATTTCCGCCTTTGATCTCGTAGTTATCTGTTCCACTTCAAGAGGTCAGAACTGTCCATTTTGACAGGACTTATTTCACACCTCCCCTCAGTGCAGCTGCCTACTCATCTCCAAAGAGCCTAGTAATATGAGGATGTGCTTTACTTATAAAAATAATGTTAAATAAAGAATCACAACAAACGCAGGAGCGCAGCACGGCTTTATGATGTCACACCACCAGACCAAAATTAAAGTCCTGTTTAAACACTGCTGTCTATTATATGCATATGATAATGCCTTTTCGCAGTTTAAACTTTTTAAACACTAATTAAAACTCACCTGCCTGTAGCTTTCTAGTAACCCTTCAGACCTTGATTAGCTTGTTCAGGTGCATTTGATTAGAGTTGAAGCAAAACTAAGCAGGGCTGTGGAACCGGCTTTCTTCTGGCAAGCCTTCCAAACATGCCATCAATGCTGATGTCTTTTCTCTTTGGAATTGTGTTAACACACAGAGCAGCAAACTGTTTTTATAGAGTGTGATGATATCAATTGATTGTGCCTGTTACTCTAGGAAGCCACTAGAGGGCAATGTGTTCAGTGTTATATGTTGAATACGAAGGAATGAAAGATACAAGAAAAAGAGTACGGATGGAGAAGCAAAAAAATAAAAAGACAGACATTGTAAGACTGCACTGAGAGTTATTTTATTAAAGAACATGAACAAAACATGGTACCAGGAGTAAAGTAAAAACGAAGAACAGCCTGACATATGGCTACTCTGAAACCACCAGAAAACTTGAAGCTCACTGGAAATGTTGACAGCAACTGGCGCAGTTTTAAGCAGCAATTTGAGCTGTACATGGCCGCTATCAGGATGGACACAAAGCCAGAAGCACGTAAGGTTGCTTTACTACTGACGATTGCTGGTCCACATGCTATTGAAGTGTACTGCTCATTGTTCGCCCAAAAAGAATGAAACTTATGAAAGATACGTGTTTCGTTCACGTGTGCACATGTTCCTGACTGTCCTGAGACTAAAAGCTTAGACATGCAATTTTGACCAGCTAAGTGATTCAATGATAAGAGATCAGATTGTGTTTGGCATTGGTGATGCAAAACTCAGACAACGCTTACTGAGAGAAACAGAGCTCACTTTGCAAGAGGCAATCAAAATTTGTCAAGCTAGTGAACTTGCTCAACTTCATGTGAAAACGTTTGGTGAAATAATGCCAAAAAGCATGTCTTCAAATACAGGTGCTGCAATTGGTGCAATTTCCTTCAAAGAGAAGTGTGTTTAGATGTTTAGAGCAGCAAAACAGAAGGATGGCGTCTACAGTTGCAAACGATGTGGTACTGATCATCAGCCTAAGCAATGTCCAGCTTTTGGGAAACAGTGTGTGAAGTGTAATGGTAAAAATCGTTTTGCAAAACAATGCTTTACCGAATGAAAAAATGAAACAAAAAGGCTGATCTGTCAAGATGATAGAAGAAACTGATTTGAGCGATACATTCTTTGTCGGCATGGTAACCTGTGAAGACCTGCAGGAATCTGAGAACACTGGATGTGGACAGCTATCAGTTAATGCACAGAGTCAAGAGGATGCTGTCAAAAATGACAAATGGGTGGCACCATTACAGATAAATGGAGTGCTGGTCACTCTCAAGCTAGATACTGGTGCTAAAGAAAACTTAATAAGCATGTCAGACAATAAAAATATGACAGAAAAGCCAAACATCAAGAAGAAGCCAATACTTCTCAAGGACTACAATGGAAAAAGCATTGACTCTTTAGGTATATGCAGGCTGAAAGTAACAGTAAAAGACAAAGTGCATCACCTACTCTTCTCTGTTGTTGCTGAGGAACTGGAGTCCCTGCTAGGTGACAAGGCCTGTAAGAAATTAAATCTGGTCAAAAGGGTGTACTACATCAACCACGACAATTCAGCTGTGACTACAAGTAACTCTGTGGATGACATAATGCAGAGCTTTGTAGATGTTTTTAAATGCTTTGGTGTTTTACCTTATGTTTACAAGATCCAGCTGAAAGAAAATGCACAGCCTGTCGTGCATCCTGCACGCCGAGTTCCAGCTCCGCTCAAAGATCGTCTAAAGAAAGAATTAGACAGGATGACAACATTAGGAGTGATCAAAAGAATTCAAGAACCAACCGACTGGGTGAACTCCATGGTGTGTGTGAAGAAAAAGAATGGAGATTTAAGAGTGTGTATGGATCCAAAGGATCTGAATGATAAAATAAAGCGTGAGCACTATCAAATACCAAAAAGTGAAGAAATAGTGAATGAAATGGCGGGTGCCAAATATTTCACAAAGCTTGATGCCTCACAAGGATTTTGGCAGATACGTCTGGACGAGGACAGCACAAAGTACTGTACCTTCAACACTCTGTTTGGTAGATATTCTTTCCTTAGAATGCCATTTGGAATAATTTCTGCATCAGAAATCTTTCACAGAGCGATGGAGAACATTATTAAAGGACTTGAAGGAGTCAGAGCATACATTGATGATATCATCATTTGGGGATCTTCACTTCAAGAGCACAACAGAAGACTAACCAAAGTGCTGCAGAAGATCAGAGTGAGTGGACTGAAACTAAACAAAGACAAATGTCAGTTTGGTGTGCAAGAACTTCTATTTCTTGGGGACAAATTGTCAAGTCAAGGGATACAGCCTGATAGTGAGAAGATAAATGCCATCCTGAAAATGAAATGTCCAACAGAGAGGAAAGGAGTACAGCGCATCATGGGCATGGTGAATTATATAGGAAAGTTTATTCTGAATCTTTCTTCAAAAACATCATGTCTGAGAGAACTCCTGCAAAAGACAACAGACTTTGCATGGACAGACAAGCATGAGAGTGAATGGCAACAGTTGAAAATAGCATTGACCTCAGCACCCGTATTGCAGTTCTTTGATCCAACCAAGAAAACCAAAGTGTCCACAGATGCCTGCAAGAATGGTCTTGGTGCAGTTTTATTGCAAGATGATGATGAGATCTGGAAGCCAGTAGCATATGCAAGCAGATCCATGACTGACTCTGAGTGTCGATATGCACAAATTGAGAAAGAGTGCTTGGGATTAGTCTTCGGCCTGGAGAAATTTCATAATTACGTATATGGCCTTCCCACCTTTACTGCAGAAACGGATAATCGTCCATTAATTGCAATAATAATGAAGAATCTGAATGAAATGACACCAAGGATTCAAAGACTGATGATGAAATTGCAGAGGTACAATTTCAATTTGGTATATACGCCTGGCAAATACTTGGTGCTTGCAGGTACCCTCTCATGAGTACCCACACAAAATAGTGAGAGTACAACAGAAGAAGATGTTGAGATTCATTCATTTGGTGCGCACAGCGTTTCCAGTGTCAGATGCAAAGTCGAAGCAAATAGCTGAAGAAACCAGAAAAGATGACGAGTTACAAGCTGTCATTGACAACATGTATAATGGATGGCTGACGAGTTCATCTCCAAAATTCCATGACATCAGAGGTGATCTATGTGTGGTGGATGGAATTCTTCTGAAACAAAACACAATTATCATTCCTCAAAGCCTGAGACAAGACATACTACACAGAATTCATGAAGGTCATCTCGGCATTGAAAAATGTAAGAGGAGAGCGAGAGAGACGGTCCTTTGGCATGGAATCAACAAAGACATCGAAAAGATGGTGAGACAGTGTGACACATGTCAAAAATACAGAAATAATCAAACTAAGGAGCCAATGATAATAGCGGACTTACCAACATCACCATGGGAGAAAGTTGGAATGGATCTCTTCCATCTGAAAGGCAATAACTATCTAGTGGTGATTGATTACGACTCAAATGACCCTGAATTGGCCTTACTCTTGAACATGTCATCAAAATGTGTAATAACACATGCAAAATCTATTTTTGCAAGACATGGCATACCACAGACTGTCGTCAGTGACAATGGTCCATGTTTCAGCAGCTAAGAGTGGCAAGACTTTTCAGTGCAATATGACTTCAAGCATGTCACTTCAAGTCAAATGGAAAAGCTGAGAAAGGAGTTCACATTCTCAAGCAACTTCTAAAAAAGGCTGCTGACAGTAAGTCTGATCCATACCTTGCTCTGCTCAATTACAGAACCTCTCCGTTAGAATGTGGCATGGCCCCGGCTGAGATGTTGATGAATCGTAAACTTTGCACTACACTTGTGCCAAATGAAAAAGAAACGTGAAAATAAAGCAGAAACTCAAGCAATTGAAAGATAGACAGAAGTTCTACAATGACAGGGCTACAAAGCATCTACACCCATTGGTGAGGAATGATGTTGTCCGAATCAAAGATGATGAGAACTGGAGCAAGAAAGCTCCAAGATCTTATACTGTGAAAACTAATGACGGACAAATCTTCAGACGGAACAGACGTGATCTGTTAAGGACTGAAAAAGAAAGAGAAGACCTGAATCAATGCAATGCAAGATCTGAGTCAACTGCATTGTCCACAACAAATGACTGCAACACTGATTCAAACTACGAAACACAAATACCAGACAATCAGACATTTACACTTAGAAGATCTACAAGACACATTAAAAAGCCTGATAGATTATGTTGTGGTAAAATAAAACCGACTCTCACCGAAGTAAGAGACAAACTCAGTCAAATGTCTTTTATAATGTATTCTTTGCAAAGAAGGTCAGACAGTCGTACCGAAACGCAGGTTACTGCAGAGTGCGACCCAGAAGGGAGGGCTCACTCCAATTTATATCTCTTCCCTAGCCTTCAAGGTTACATCTCCTAACTGGTAACTTCCCACGCATAATAAGAGTCAGACAAATACATTCTGCTACGTCATACTCCCAAGATTCAAATCTTTATATTTAGGGCCCTACCACCCTTCTCTTATGTCATTCTTATAGCAGGTTTAAATAAAGCAGACCCTTACACAATATTCCATAAGCACATAGATGAGTAAAATGAATTTTTCTTTCACAATTAAATCTGTAAGAAACTGCTGAAAGAGTAAATGTTAATGTTTGTAGTTAATTCGTATTGACTGTTCAACAGTTCAAATATATACATTGAGTTAAAATGTTATTCTAAGCGCAAGTCAAGATGTTTTATAAAATAATACTAAGTAACTTGTTTATGTTTATTTGAAGAAAAGGGGATGTGATGATATCAGTTGATTGTGCCTGTTACTCTAGGAAGCCACTAGAGGGCAATGTGTTCAGAGTTATGTGTTGAATAGGAAGGAATGAAAGATATATGAAGGTCTTAGATAAATGCATATTTTAAGACCTTTATATGGACAGCTTTAAAGGTGACTTTCTCAATATTTTGATTTTTTTGCACCCTCATATATTCCAGATTTTTAAATAGTTGTATCTTGGCCAAATATCCTAACAAACCATACATCAATGGAAAACTTATTTATTCATCTTTCAGATGATGTATAAATCTCAATTTTTTTTTTTTTTTAAATTACACTTATTACTGGTTATGTGGTCCAAGGTTACATATTAAACTTATTAAGTAATTTTACCCAGCGGAGAGATAAGGTTGCATCTACAGGTATGCTTCAGTAAAACTTGATTTTTCAGGTTGGTTGAATCCAGTATAATCAGAAATCCTAAATTTATTTTATTTAAACAAAACAAGTTATTGTACATGTTTGCCACATTATGTACATTTAAGTTGAACTAGACTAAATATTTTTTTAAATGCTGTCCAAATTGTACATTTCAGCATCATTAAAACAAAATTAAATCACACAGGTAGGGTTAAAATGTTTATTTTCCTTTTTGATGAATCGTTGGCGTTTTTTTTTGTTTTGTTTTGTTTTTTGTCCTTATTTGTATGCCTCTTTTAACCTTCATAAATTGTGTAGAGTAAGATACGATAAGTAGAAATATTTTACGTTTTGAATGAGTCAGTTTTATGTTCTGCATGAAAACGCAGGATGTGTACTAAAATGTAGGATGTGCAACTTTAAATATGCAAAATATAGTACAGTAGTTTATATTTTAAGGTTTTAGGTATTTAAGGTACTGTATTGTATTTATTTTACTTTTTTTTTTAAGTAGATGTTTCAGTAGACTATTCTGTTATATTGTATTTTCTTTTATAGTAAACTCTTTTTTTAGATCATTTTTTAGATGAGTCATTACCAAAGCAGTCTATTTACGGGACATATTAGACACTGGGATATCATACACCTTTATATAATATATTTGAAAATGCCTTTAATTTCCAATGCAGATGTAAGAATGGGTTAACGTACTGATTGCTTATAAAAAGCCACTTTGTGTTCGGAACTGAAAGTGAAAGAGAGAACAAAACCATGGAGGAAAGATGAAGATAAACTACCATCACATCAAATGGACAGATGGGCATAAATTAAAATATATCTTGTCCTGGGGCAGTTTCCACACAGATTCACCTTTGTATCTGGTCTAAACCTTAAGAGCAGTGTTTTGCATGGAGTTTCCTTAATGGCCGTACAGTTCCATACAGCTTAGCAGCCAAAGCTTTGACAGTCAAACTTCTGATAGTGTCAAATGCAAATATTTAATGAATTAATCAAATGTTAGATGAATGACTGGTTTTTGTATTGGTGAAGATGACTCACCGTGGGAGGCATTGCGTCCCACTGAAGAGTCAGGCTGCAAGGAGCAGCATACGTCTTCTGTCCCGAACTTTTTTTGTTTTACCATAGTAGCCATCACCTGACCAAGGAACCGCGCCGTGACCTTAGTCGCACGGAGAGCGAAGTCGGTCGCTGTACGCAGCTCCTGCATAACCCCTTTGTCAGGCCTACCCTCGTGCAGCTGTTTCAACGCCTGGGCCTGGTGGACCTGCAGGATGGAATGGCGTGCAACGCAGAGGCAGCCTGGCCCGCCGCACTATAAGACTTCGCAGCGAGAGCCGACGAAAGCTTACAGGCTTTGGACGGGAGACGCGTACGATTCCTCCAGGTGGCGGCATTTTGCGGGCACAAGTGCACTCCAACTGCACGCTCCACCTGGGGAATATCCGCATACCCCCTGGCTGCCCCATCCTTGAGGGCAGTGAGGAGGGAAGAACCCGGACGTGTACGGGCGCTGTAAGGCGCTTTCCACGTCTTAGTGAGCTCTTCATGGACCTCCGGGAAGAAAGGAACTGGGGCCGGACACAGCTGATTTGAGTCGCGTCGGGACCCCAAGAACCAATCATCCAGCCGCGAGGGTTCGGGGGAAGGCGGCTTGCGCACAACCATCAAGGTTCAGCAAGCCTTTTTGAACTGAACAGTGAATGTGTTAGTGGCAATGGGGTTGTTAAGGGCCTGCAAGTGTTCTAAAAATATCTGAGTGGCAGTGGTGGGCAGTAACGACGTAGTTTTACTTCATTACTGTACTTAAGTACATTTTTCAAGTATCTGTACTTTACTGGAGTAGTTTTATTTTGAGTAACTTTCACTTTTACTTCACTACATTCCAAAGTGTAAGATCATACTTTTTACTTCACTACATTTCATAAAACATATCGTTACTCCTCATAAAATATCACGTGCTCTAAGACGAACAAGCGGTGTCTGATTCATGAACAAACTGATTCTTTTCAATGAACCTGTTAAACTGATTCGCCAATTGCACCAATTCTAATTCATTCACGAATTGGAATGATCCGATTGCAGCTGTTCTCGAGTCGACAACTCATTGATTCAAATGATCTGTTTAGAGCGAGTCTCCAGTGAACTGAATTCACAAGTAAGAATCAGGAGATCTTGTGCGCGCGCAACTGATGGTGTGAAAAGTAAGTTACTAATGTCGAATTTTAGGATTAATTATTATAACTGAAAATCATATTTAGGTCATATTTAGGCTGTCCGTTTATGAATTACATCTGCTGTAAAATGTGATCTGGTTAAGCGCACTGAAATTCTTGAATTCAGACACATCAAAAACGAAAAAAAAAATTTAAATAACAGCTTAAAATAACTTGTGCATTCATATTACTCGCTGATGTAATGTTAGCAGTTTTACTAAAATGCTACACATGTAGCCCTACGTGATGTCTGTTTTTATATTGTTTAGCAACAGTATAAATTTTTATATAGTTTGGGTCAGCTAGAATAGACAGATATGAATGTTTATTCAACCATACTGAAAATAGGTAAATATTGTTAGCTGATGCTAACTGTCTAGCTGCTTGCTGGTGCTAAGTTGAGATAATTTTTAGATATAAAGTCCACACATTTTTATTCAACCACTTAAATTACATCCGAGGGAAAAAGAAAGGCTCAGAACATGGTACTTATCAAAGTGGAAAGTGATGCCCTCTGGGGTCATTTGGCCAGGGGTGTTTTTACACAGACAATATTTGAAAGGAAAAAATCATTATGAAAATATAATTATATTTTCCTTAAAATGTTCTTGCTAACTTCAGGCCTTTTTCTCATGTCATATATAACTGTCACGTTATGCAAAACAAGCTTTAAAACACTTTTTTCTAACTGGTGAAAATTTGATGGTCAAATCTGTTTTCTCTCAGGTACATGGCAGTGTAAGCTTCACATTGAATATTACTACATCACTCTCGTCAACATCAACAACAAACAGTCCATATCAACAACAAAAATGTATTTTTTCGGAAAATCCCAGGTATTTTGAGCAGTAGGATTATAAAAAAAAATATGTGCTAATACAAAATTCAATTAAGTAGCCTATATAAAATTGCAAAATAAATCTATCAGTACTTTTTTACTTAAGTACATAAAAAAATCAGGTTCTTTTGTATTTTCACTTGAGTAAAATTGAAAGAGGAGCACTTTTACATTTACTGGAGTAATATTTTATTATACGTATCTGCACTTTTACTCAAGTACTTGACTTGTGTACTTCATCCACCACTGTTTGTTTGTCTCAGTGACCGTACTGTGCTAATAAACCCACCCGAGAGAAGATCTTCTGGAATGTACCGCTGACTCTAATGTCTCCATAGTGGTGAAACATGAGATATAATTCGTTTGGGGGTAACAGGCAGTCTTTGGTCTCATTAACCTATTATTTGTTCCAGAGAAGATAGTTTTGGCAAAATCTCATGTAACATACGTAAATTCAATACTGTATATCAGAACGCCTTTACTTTTGACTGAATTGACTAGCAACTTTTTTGATGTCTGGTTTTGTTGTTTATTAAATATTATTGATCAATAATTAATATTTTAGATAATATTTTATATATTTAATATTATAAATATATTTAATAAGTCTTTAGTACTGAGAAACTGTGTGTGTGATGGTGATTTTAGTTACATTGTTCCACCCTTAAGATGGCGACAAGAGACTGTTTTTATGAGTGAGTCAGCAGTAAAGATGGGACTTTGGTAAAGACTTTTATACTAAAAAGTTTTAAAAGTTTTAAGTGGAAGTTATTTTTAGCTTCAAAAACAGCTTGACACAGCAAACAAATGCACTGAGCAGCAAAATCACCCTTTACAGATAAAAGGATATTACTGTTACCACAAATATAATGCTTTCATCGTGAATATGAATAATGAATGCTTTATCAGATGCAGGTACATTAATCACACTCACTTAGTCCGTCTCTCTCTCATAATATTAATACATTATGCAGTGAGGTTTTAATGCAGTAATACAATAAGCTTTCAATGAAGAAACTCAACATTCCTTCGTTATTATTTCTAAAGTGATGTTTTGGAATTAGTAACGGAGACTTGAGCTCAACTGTTCAACTGTCAAACTTTGCTTTGAATCTGTGGCAGAAGGAAGTAGTTCTGCACAAAAGAGGGGTTTTAAAGACACTCCGTTGTTATTTTGTTTATTTACACACTCGTGCCTTCGAACTGTTGTATAAATGCAATATCACACTCATAGACTTGAGATATGGCTGTATATCGGCACACTGTGATTACCTGAGGCCTCATGCCTGTGGTCGAATCACAGCCGTGCTGATATACATCTCAAGTCTATGAGTGTGATATTGCTCATGTATGAAATATTAAAATAAAGTTTTGACAAAAGTTTTAATATGATAAACCTTACCTTTCAGACTTAAAATCATTTTAAAGGAAAGAGATAAGTCATAATAGTGAATGATTATAGGTAGGTCTATTACATCTGAATTTCAGAATGCACATTATTTTCTGTCAACCGGTTATCATTTACAACTGTGCATAAAAATTCACCCTGCTTTTTGTGTTGGTTTGAACAACAATGGGATAAGAGACAGGCTGAAAGAAAATATAAATCCACTGTCTGACAGCAGGTGGCACATATGGTACAGAGAGATGTTTCTCCAGTAACCGCTGTAAACACAGCAGCTCCCCTAATAAACTATGTTTATATTTCTTTACTATTGTTGAAGCAAAAAAGGTTGAAGAATGAATGACACAGTTCCATCACCATTGTTTAAGAAACACAATTGTTCCCTTTTAATCAAGACATGGATAAGAAATTTATTCTTATAGATTATATGGTATGAATCAATTATAGATATTCAAAACAATGTATCCAGTTTCACTGATGATTATGCAACGTTCTTGACTTCACTAAAAAGAAAATCATGAAATAGCATCTAGTCATGAATAGTTTTTGTTTACAAATATGTGACTTAAAAAATGTTAATTATTATCTGATAAAATGATGAAAGGACATTAAAGATAATAGACAGGAAATAATTGGGAAACCCACAAAAGCATCACACACACCTGCAGGACCAAACTTTGCCCACCTTTTTTTTCTTTAATAATTAATATTTATTCACAATTATTGTATGTAGGTTCTTCATAATGGTGTTTCATGGAAGAGCTGTTGGCCACAGGTATCTGCAAGAAAAAAAAATGTATACAATCAGCTTCCTTGCTTATTAAGCAGTTGCACCCATGTTTGAGTGCTTTACACATGTACTCATAGACACTGCACATTAAAGCCAAATCATTTTCAAACCTCTCTTACCTCTGAGCTGTTAAGCTCATGATTGGGCCTGATATCAGAGAGCTGTGTAGTTAAAGCATGCGGAACAAACAGCATCTTTGGAAAAATGCACATATAATGTTTTATGCCTTTTTGCTGTCAGATGGTATGAATGCAGTAAAACTGTCAGACAGTTCCAGTATTACAGGTTTTTAGACCTCAGTGTACTTTAAATGCATTTGAAAAAAAGCAAAAGGCAGAAATCCTTGTCTACACTTGTCCTGGTGTGGAAACATGCTTTCATCTGGATTTATGAAAATAATTTCACATAATTCATACATTCACATAATTTTGAACTTTTTGGTGGACAAGTTTTGTATCTTGTGGTGTTGATATATCCATTATGTACATACATGTCTGAGGGGTTCAGCTAACAAAAAAGCTTGGGAACCCTTTACTTGATGCTTTACTCACCTGAGGATGACAACAGCAAGATGAGACTTTACAAGCAAATGCTGACAGACAGATGGAGATGACAAACTGAATGAAGGTGAATAACAGCAATACACCTCTGATTCCCTTGAAGAGAGTCTGAGAGAAAAATCAACATTATCATAAATAATAATTGACAAAATAATTGATAATTAGTATTTAAACTGGTCCACTGGCTGCTCAGTAGTCCATGATCTATTATTCTTAAGGTTCATATGGTAATATATTTATTGATCAAACTGGACTGAGTTTAATTAAACTCAATTAATGTATATACAATTAATGTATAATGTCAGTATTTTCATGCATTGTATACTATTACTTTGTATTTTCATGCAATCTGATCAAATGTTGGGAAAAAGACTGGACAGATGAGTGCAGGTTAAGGCTTGAGTTTTGACAAGTTAACTGACCACACAGTGATCTTATTATAAATATAAATATGAATATTAAAGCTGCAAGCAGCGATGAACGGGCCCTCGCACCCGGGCTCACCGCCGATCGGTGGCGTATAGTGGGCACTATGCTTTTCACATAGTAAATTTAGGAGGAATATGTCAAAGTCATTAATATGTGACAAACTTCCTGCTGCCAGCTGGTGGCGCTATGTCTATAACTGAATATTGGCATGTAGATGTGTTCAGGCCAGCACTTTTGTCAAATATATGAAGTTTGGTGCAGATTGAACACAGTATGCTTGAGCTAGTGTAAGACATTACATATCTTGTTGCCAACAGGTGGCGCTATGATTATATCTGAATATTGGTCTTTAGGTGTCTTCAGGCAAGTACTCTTACCAAACATGTGAAGTTTGGTGCAGATCAGACATTGCATGTTTAAGTTAGTGTAAAATAAGTCATTTCCTGTTGCCAACAGGTGGCGCTATGATAATAACTGAATATTGGCCTCTAGATGTGTTCAGGCCAGGACTCTTATCGAACATGTGAAGTTTGGGGCAGATCGGACTTCGTATGGCTGAGTTATAACATCTTCTATTCCCATGGCGAAACATCGAACTTTGTCAGGGCGCCACGGACACGCCCTTCAACGAAAACTCAAGATCTTCACAATTTAACATTGCAAAGGCCTTTAGAGCAGACTGACCAAATTTGGTATTGATCTGAATAAATCTCTAGGAGGAGTTCATTACAGAGTGCAACATGTCACTTCCTGTTGCCAGTAGGTGGCGCTATGACTAAAACTGAATATGACTATGGGCATGTGTTCAGGACTGGACTCTTATCAAACATGTGAAGTTTGGGGCAGATCAGACATTGTATGGCTGAGATATAACAACTTCCTTTTTCATGGCGAAACATCGAAATTTGACAGGCCGCCACGGACACGCCCTCCAGCGAAAACTCTAGATCTTCGCAATTTAACATCACAAAGGGCTTTAGATTAGACTGACCAAATTTGGTGTTGATCTGAATAAATCTCTAGGAGGAGTTCGTTCAAGTACGACGCCTGGAAATGGCAAAAATGAGACAAAATTTGCTGGAAAAATTAAAAATATCCGGCTTCCTGTTGGGTTTCGGATTTTGCCTCAAGAGACTTTTTTGTAGGTATTGGTGTGTTACATGTGTGTACTGAGTTTCATAAATGTACTTGAAACGTAGCTCGAGGCGCACTCCGCTGAAAGTGTATAGGTGGCGCTATCGAGCCATTTTGCCACACCCACTTCTGAGACCCATATCAGACGTAAATTTTCGCCAGTTCTGATGCGTGTGCAAAGTTTCGTGAGTTTTCGGCCACGTTTAGGCCCTCAAAAATGCGATTCATTTTGGAGAAGAATAATAATAATAATAATAATAATAATTAAAGCTGCAAGCAGCGATGAAAGGGCCCTCGCACCCGGGCTCACCGCCGATCGGTGGTGAAAGGTTGGCACTATGCTTTTCACATAATAAATTTAGGAGGAATGTGTCAAACTCATTTATATGTGCCAAACTTCCTGCTGCCAGCTGGTGCCGCTATGCCTATA
>NW_026127931.1:0-14949 GCF_022985175.1 Labeo rohita | reverse complement strand
AAATAGTCACAATCATGGAATTAAATTGGCAATTTAGAATTCCAGTTAGAATTTATACAATAATGTCAAACCTTAATAACAATGAGACAGAAAAATGGCAAATCTAAAAGCAGACCAAATCCGCAGGAAAACCTCAAACTTGGCAATACTGCCCAACAAACTGGGTTTCCGAAAGCACAACCGGACCAGCCTCTCTAAAATTCCTATTGGTTGAACAAATGCATAAGTCACCACGTGTTGCCTACTGGAGTTCCCGTCCACAAGCGTGCACACACCGCTCAGAGTTCTGAAACGATTATGTTAGGCTGAGAACTTAACAGCGTTACAAAAAATAAACATATGAATGATCTTAAAATAATGCCACACGGGTTTCAATTTTCAGAGGCTTTACGAAAATGACTTGCACATTTGTTTTCTTCTTTTTGTTGTGTTTGGTTGGTAAGTTATAAATCTATATGACAATAGTTTTATCATAAAGTAAGAACGTTAACATTAACGTTTAAACATTTAAGCTGTTTAATTTTGTTTTGCAGGTGTGTTTGATGTTGAATCACATGAAGTGTCAGTGATGATAGGAGATTCTGTCACTCTGGATTATAATGCTTCTGAAATGGAGCGTAAGAATGAGATCGAGTGGAGATTTGACGACATTCGCATAGCTAACGTACTTATGGGCAACCCCACCTATGATAATAATGCGAGATTCAAAGACAGACTGAAGATGGACAGAAACGGATCTCTCACCATCAAAGACACCATAATAACAGACACCGGAGTATATAAATTAACTACTATTATTAGTAATAAGGAGTCAATCAATATATTCCGTGTTACTGTTTATGGTGAGTACATGTTCTCTTTATATGTAAACAGTACATATAATGAATCATTCTCATAATAATGAGCTCAGGATGTTTTTAATATTAGAATTTACAGATACATTTAGGACTCTGGTAGAACTTTACAGTTAGAACAGTTAGAAGATTTTGTGAACAAACGTAACTCATTATATAAATCAGGCAAAGGCATCACTGTACACTGACTGGACGCGAAAATGCGACCGTTTCAAAATTAGTAAGTAGAAGTAAACATGCTTCCTATGTAGACAGCATTACATGTTTGGTTCTGTTTGCTTTTGTTGCACTGTGATGCTCGCGTCGGTGTAGACACGGTGTGAGGGAGACTTACAAAATGTTCAGTGCTGTTGAGGTCATAATAAA
The DNA here is from genome assembly GCF_022985175.1 of Labeo rohita. Taxonomy (NCBI): domain Eukaryota; kingdom Metazoa; phylum Chordata; class Actinopteri; order Cypriniformes; family Cyprinidae; genus Labeo; species Labeo rohita. The sequence goes on along the minus strand of NW_026127931.1, from coordinate 13,729 downwards.
CGCTCACGTGTTATTTAAAACATTAAGAATAAAGTATTCATCTTATACCTCTTTTGTACTCATTTAATTGTATTTCATATTTTGCAGCTCCACTAACCATTCCAGTCGTTACCAGTGACATTTCGCAGTGTTCATTAGGCTCAAAATGTTCACTGCTGTGTTCAGTGGTGAATGTGAGACATGTGACTCTCTCCTGGTACAAAGGAAACAGTTTATTGTCCAACATCAGTGTGTCTGAGCTCAGCATCAGTCTCTCTCTACCTCTGGAGGTGGAATATCAGGATAAAAACACCTATAGCTGTGTGATCAACAATCCCATCAGCAACCAGACCAAACATGTCTGCATTACCGATCTCTGTCGTTTGTGTTCAGGTAGGCCTATGTTAGCAATGACATTTAACATTTATTTACTGAACCAGTCTCAGTCAAGTACATTAGTGTATATTTACTGAGTTGGAAAATGTTGTTTCCTGTGTTTAAGTTGCCTCTTCAGATGAAGTCCGTTATGGTGGAGGGACTGAAGCTGTGATCCGGTTGGTTGTCACTGCTCTGGTGGGTCTAGCTGCTGTGGCTGCTTTCATTGTGCTGGTTTATGACATCAGATCCAGAAGAGTTGAACAGGAGACACATCAATGATGGATCAGATATTCTAAAACAATAATGAAGCTTTTTTACAGACTATGATGAGGTGTTTTTAATAGTTGTCAGTATAGCAAATATAATTTTTTTTTTCATGTTCATTAAAGGAGAACACTTCCAGAACAACAATTTACAAATAATGTACTCACCCCTTGTCATCCAAGATGTTCATGTCTTTCTTTCTTCAGTCGTAAAGAAATTATGGTTTTTGAGGAAAACATTTCAGGATTTTTTTCATATAATGGACTTGAATTGTGCCCCCGATTTTGAACTTCCAAAATGTAGTTTAAATGCATCTTCAAAAAGCTCTAAATGATCCCAGGCGAGGAAGCAGGGTCTTATCTAGCGAAACAATCTGCCATTTTTTTTAGAAAAATAAAAAATTGTATACTTTTAAGCACAAAAGCTTGTGTAGTACAGGCTCTGGAATGCACGTTCTTGAATGATTCGTTCATTTTGAATGGATCTTTAATGTGACTCGGGAAGAACGAGTCATCTCTGGGAGTGATTCATTCAGTCGCATATGCGCAACATCCTATTAGGTTCTGTACTGGAATTAGTTTACCTGTTTCGAGTCTTTGGTTTTTTTGGGCAGTCACATGATGAACGAAGGACTCAAACCCAAAAACTTGTCAGATAAGAGGTGAGGTGAGCGAATCATAGACTAAAGACCCAGGTAAACAATTAATTAATCTTTTCTGTTTCTTATAGCATTACAGTTTTGCCTTGTTTGTAGTGTGATCAACGTTTGTTTAAGCAGTAGATGTGTTAGGGAAGTAACATGTAACATTTTAATTATATTTTGCTAAAATTAATGAAATGAAAAAAAGATTTGTTCATTTTGCAGTAAATGACAGGAAAAAAAAGTCCATAAACTGTGTGTTTTTGATTCTTATCTCTTTCTTTCAAATTTTCAAATTTTGTATGGCTTTTGTGCTTTTTTTTTATTTTTCGAAAAACAAACAAGGAGTTTGGCTAGGTAAGACCCTTTTTCCTTGGCTGGGATCGTTTAGAGCCTTTTGCATTTAAACTACATTTTGGAAGTTCAAAATCGGGGCACGATTAAAGTCCAATATATTTACTTTAATGAAAAGCAATACCCAGTGATAATGCTATATTACCTTGTGTTATAGTGTTATATTATCTTGACAGTAAATGACAGGAAAAAAAAAAAAGTCCATAAACCGTGTGTTTTTGATTCTTATCTCTTTCTTTCAAATTTTCAAATTTTGTAGGGTTTTTTTTTTTTTTTATCACAAGGAGTTGCTTTTTTAAATCTTGTTGTACAATTGTGCAATGACAATAATGTATTCAGTTCAGTTCTTTGTTTATTTTCTTGTTTGTCCAGCTGTCCACACTGATACTGTAACAACATTAGATTTAACATACAACCCAAATGTACAAAACTGATAAGAAAAAACAAAGAAGAAACATAGTTATTTAAAAAAACAAAAAAGAAACAAAAACATAAAATTTAAAATGTTATGCAGGGAATTATGGTAATGTCAATTTACGGTTATTCGCCATAAATTATATGTTCTTTTCCACTTTCAAAAACGGTACGCTATCATAAAATTACATGCATTGTCCAATATGGATTTTCACTGTATATAGTAGGGGAACTTACCATTAACAGTTTAACAGTTTTTTTCCTGTAGCATTTTTACAGTCTTTTACTGCTAAATTCGTGGTCATTTTTACAGTGCATGTTTAGTAAGTCTGCATATCTAAGGAAGTATTTGTATTATTATTAATATCCAAGTATCTTTATTTGCATGGTAAAATAAAAATAAAATAATAAAAAAAAAATTCTACAGCACTGGTAACATTAAATTCATTTTATTATTCCCAAAAATGTTTCTTAGCATTTTATGCATGTTATGATTCCTGTCTTATTTTCCCATGTCTTGTGTTTAAGGACTCTTATTTTGAAGTGTATTCTTGTTCATATCTTTACAGTAATCGTAACAGTTGCACAAGTGTTGTTGTTTTTGCCCTGAAGATAACCCTCCGTAAGGTATAATAGATGCACATTGTCGTAATAGTTTCTTCCTTTACTGCATGTGAGCATCTAACATCTACTACAATTTTATGATTCAAAGTGAATTGTTCAGAACTGACAAAGATTTAGTTTTAATTGAATCATGAACCATAACAAGATGTTGCTGCCCAGCCAAGTTTTTAAAACACAGCTCAGTCACACAATTCTTAACTGGGCTTGTTTAAATATTTAAATGTTAATATATTCATAATACTGTATTTCTGCATGTATATAAATTAGGCTTAAATAGGTAAAAATTCTGCATGTCTATTAAAGAATAATCATTTAAATGATCAGCACATTTTTATTTATTCAAATGCAAACCAAAGTAGTGTATATGTACAGTATGTGTTTCAATTACACAGATTACTTACTCAACACAACCAATCTGACACTGGATCACACTGGACAGAATAACACAGAAGAGAGGTATAATATATATTTGGAACATATACAGCAGATAGTATTTGAAGATCATCTTCTAATTACTAGGCTTGGTTATTCCAGTAATTCAAAAGAAGATGAAATTTAACTCTACAGCATACAATTATATTCCAGATAATTCAGAATCTATTCAGTGAGAAAGCAGCCCAACAAATCAAACATGTAGTGTTTCTTTATAAAGTCACATCACCAACTACTGGCCTGGCGTGCATAATGCAGAAAAACATTTGTCTTTGTAGTGCACTGTTGTCATGTAAACATAACCTAGTTCTGAACAGATGTCAGAAAAACTGGACACACATATTTGTTTAAATCTGTTGAAAATGTTTCCCAGGTCAGTACAGCACATACAACCATAGCGGGCATTTCATGACGTCAACATGCTGGATGTAGTCATGCATACATGTGTAGGAGTATTTACTGAACATGCAGTAATATAAGTTATACATTAAAATCAGTACCTGTATGCTATTTTTGACAATACATGATTTGAGAATGATCTTGTTCATGCTCTTCCTTTAATGCTACCGATGCTTTACCTTGCTGACTTTGTGTACAAAAGAGTTAACATTATCATTTTAACACTTTTCAAATACTTTTGTTTTTTGGTGTTTGTTTTCCAGTTTTAAAATAATTTTAAATCCCACATTTTCTGTGTACTTTTTTTATGGAGCCCCTAAAAGGATATGGTGGAAATCTATGCTTTTGTGTTCTCTCTCAAAAGTTTTGCATTCCCTACAAGAAACTTTGCGTTCACTCACAAAACCTTTGTGTTCCCTCACTAAACTTTTGCATTCACCCAGGAAACTTTGTGCAAACATTTTGTGAGCAAACGCAAAGTTTCTTTGGGGAATGCAAAACATGAGCAAATACAAAGTTTCTCGGGAAATGTAATATGAGCAAACACAAAGTTTCTTGGGAACAAATTTTGTCAGCAAAAGCAAAATTTCTCTAGGGAATGCAAAAATTTTTTTCTCGGGGGAAGCACAAACATTTTGCAAGCAAACAAAAGGTTTCTCTGGGAACACATTTCATGAGCAAATGCAAAATTTCTCTAGTCTAAGGAATAAACATTTTGTAAGTTAAGGCAAACATTTTGTGAGCAAATGAAAACAGTTTTTCTAAGGAATGCAAACATTTTGTAAGCAAACGTAAACATTTTTGTAAGCAAATGCAAAGTTTCTCAGAGGAACACAAAGATTTTGTGAGTAAACAAAGTTTCTCTGGGGAACAAATATTTTGTGAGCAAAAGCAAACTTTTTCTGGGGAGTGCAAACATTTTGTAAGCAAACAAAGTTTCTTGATTGACATTTTTCCTCTTATCTCCCCTTTTTTTTCCTCCATGTCCCTTTCAAACTATACACATAAAAAAAAAAAAAATGTTTCTAAACTTTCTTTACAGATAAGGAATGAATCTGAATGACAAACTTCAACTTAATAATAAACGAAAGCACCGTTTTCTATTTATGCCAACAAAAATGAAAGTTTGAACTCCTTTTCACAGTGCAAAATAGTTGATTTTCAAACACCATTAATGTGTACCGACTATGAACTACTGTTGATGGGCATCTGTGTTTAATGGCTCCATTGTATCAGTGTCTGTATCTGTTTCTCCATCTATAATAAAACAAAGAAAAGAATCACTAGTTAGAAGGAGACAAAGTTAAAAGGAGACAAAGAAATAGTGCTGATGTAATGTTAATGCTACAGCTACACAAATTTGAAGAAATGACTTGAGTCGACCAATGAAGTGAGGAAATGTTTTTTTGTTTGTTTGTTTTTTTAGGTGATTTTCTGTCAAATGGAAAAATCAATATACATGACACTTGAAAGGAGATGTGTGCAGTGTTTTGATGTTAAAATGTTTTCCTAGTATAATACGCAGACATGACTATAATTAATAAGCTGTTTATATGTTCATTTCTGAAACACTGGCTCTTTGACAATCAAAACATTGATCTGTTTGTTTGAGCATTTAATGCTGAGTCAAAACAGATGGACTCCAGTTTAAAAACTGTTCATTAATTTACCAAGAAATTTCTAGCTTTTCCTTATAAGCCAAACATTTTCTGTCTTTTGAATGTGTCAGGTTACAACACCAATGGAGTGTTTTTATTATTTCCTTAATTAAAACAGTCTACAGTCAAAAGAAACCTTTCATGCTTGAATTACACTTATTTTACTTACTCTTCTTGCAGGACAAACATACTTTAACCCTACCCATCTTGATCCCAATGCAGATTGCGATAACGATCACGCTTAGGATCACAACAATGAATGCCAACACTGGACCAGTTGTCTGCCAATGTGAACTCTGGGGGAGATCTGTAATAGATCAACAATAATGATATTTTTTGCTTCTGACCTTATTGAAGACATTAAATGTTGACAGATGGGCAGAAAATTATGTAATATATTTTATATTTATTTGGCATTCCAAACCTGAATGACTTTCTTTCTTTTGTCAAACAAAATGAAGCTATTGAGAAGAATGTTGGTACCCAAACTGTTTTTGGCTACCATTTTGGCTACTCAAATGTTCTTTTATGTTCCACAGATTAAGAAAAGTGATACTATTTAAAATTACATGTGGTTGCATTAATAATGACAAAGATTTCATGTTTTGGGTGAACTATCCTGAAAGCTAGCAACTGTCATTTACACTTGAATAATAGGCTAATGCTGAGAAATTATGGCAGTTATATACAAATATAAATATACAACCTGATCTCATGACGAAAATGTACTTGTGGGAAATGTTTCACAAGATGCAAAATATGTACCACCATGTACCTTTTGTGACATAATTGATGAGAAATGTCCACTGAGTGGCGCTAAATGAGAGTTCTTTTTCCCCTCCGGAACAGATGAACTTACATATGGAACGTTTTATGTGACATTGGGTTTGTTTGTTTCACTGTAGTTCTTAAAATGTCCATTGCTATAACTGTAAAACTCAGTGACATTTTAAAATAATATACCATCTGCACTACACCTAAACCTGCCAGATGAACAAAAGCAAATGTGATGTAAAAAATGCAATTGCAAGCATGCCGTTTTAGGGGGGGCATTCAAATGTCACATCTTTTGCAAGCTGAAGTTCATTATTTGAAATGTAGACACGCAGTATGCTCGCTCATAATGGACGCACGGGAGTGCAAGCTACAAGGGCACTTTGGAAAGAAGAAGAAAGCAGTGTGCATAGCATTTTCCACACATTTTTAGGGGTGACATGTGAGCGGCCCTTATCTTGTTTTTCAATCTCTCATCTTTCAGCTACTTTGTAGTCAGTAATTTTTTTCATGGGATTCATACCCAAGGATTCCACATCCCAAGTCCAGTTCTGTGCTGGCTGAGCAAGCTTGTCTGATTTAGAAAGCGAAACAAATGGAGCTGTAATCATAACTGTGTATGAAAACGATTACAAGTGCTCACTGTTTAGCGCCTCTAGTGTAAATTTCAGTTGGAAACGGCAGTGATATGTACTTATTGGTACATATTTTGCATCTTCTGTAAAAGTTCCCACAGTTATGTTTTCGTCATGAGAACAAGTAGCAACTATAATGGCCATTTTTGTCTATGTCAATAAAAAACAAGGTGTGAATCTGAGCATTTAAACTTCTCTGAATGATCATAAAATATAATCTGATCATTTTAGAGCCCAATAGATTTATATATATATATATATGTATATATATATAATACATTATAGAAAAGTTTGAGCCACTCACCACTAACTGCAATATGGAATTTCCTGTGTAAGATCGTGCTGCTGTTGTTGATCTCCAAATGATAGTCTCCAGCGTGTTCAGTTTGGATGTTTCTGATGGTGAGGTCTCCAGTATGATCATTCAATTTGATCATGTTTTTCCATCTAGCATCAATAGTGCCATTTAAGCTAGCAATGAGGGTGCCTTGGCCTCCAAACTTCCACAGTATCTGATCACCTCCCTGTGTTTCAGTAACATCAGTCTGTAGAATGACAGAATCTCCCTCCATCAGTGACACTGACGCCACTTCATCTGTCATGGCAACAAACACATAAGCAGTTTTTGAATTGAGATTAAACTGAAATTGCTATTAGTAATTTCCACACTTGTACATATACTTGTTAATAAGTGGTGCACATTACCATACTGTGTGGCTGGATTGCATTGAGTCTATTAACTCTCTTGTCCTACTTACCTATACCTACCTGTCTGACTGTTATAGTTAATTTTAAAGTTCCACCCCAGTTCTGTTACAATTTTTCTATTACAAGTTTTGCTTAGAATAAACACAGTGTACACTGAATGTCTTTGCTGTTTGCTGCTTTTATTTTTAACTATTTATTTTACAGAAGAAAAATCCAATTCAGTCTATAAAGGTGAGACCTGGGCTGCATTTCCCAATAGTATCATAACCTTAAAGGGGTCATCGGATGCCCATTTTCCACAAGTTGATATGATTCTTTAGGGTCTTAATGAAAAGTCTATAATATACTTTGGTTAAAAATTGATCAATGGTTGAGTAAAACAACACTCTTTTTACCTTGCCAAAATCAGCTCTGCAAAAATCATCTCATTCTGGTCGAGGCTGCTTTAAATGCAAATGAGCTCTTCTCACCCTGCCCCTCTCTCCACTCTGTGGTGGAACAAGACTGTTTACTTTAGCCACATTTAGCCGCTAAATATGCTAACTAGCACATTATTAGGAAAGGCGATCGCAAAGATTTATAAAACAAAACCCTTATACACACTTCTGCTGTAAGTGAAGCTGAATTACGAATGATTCCCATGGACATAGATGGATATATGTAGATCAGGAGGCGCATTCCCTTCACAAACAAGTGTAATCTACTGCATCTTCATCTACAGGAGTAAATGATGACACCTCAGTCGCTCAATCTGAGATATTCTTGTCTAACTTACATCTCTGCTCCGGCATCGAAACAAAGAGGGCGGACCGGTACAACTGATCTTAGGTAAGACGCTCATGTCAATCAACTATCGTGGGAGCAGCCTCTGTCGGTGTGACACCACAACAACAGGCATCTGAGAATGGCTTGATTTGAAAAAGGGGATATTATTTTTACAGATTAATTAAAAACCACTGCATGGATTTTTATCATAGGGCAGATTTGTACATACACTGCCAACACACATTAATATTCAAACAACATGTAAAAGTGAACTTAGCATCCGATGACCCCTTTAAGTAGATGTAAAACCATTGCCACCAATGGTCTCTACAATCAACTTAGCTTGTGATGCTTTTGAGAAACGCAGCGCAGATCATTTCACAGCAGCTGAATTGTTGTCAGACAATTACAACAGTAAGCGATTTCTGAGAAACAGTAAATATAGGAATTGAATGAAATAATTAACACATTGTTGTACCCCAAAATGAACAAACGTATAACGTGAATGCGGATGTTTCTCTAACATAGCTAAAGTGAAGTTTCAGATGAACGAAAGACAAGGAAGAACAAAAAAGAAAAAAGAAAAAAACAGTACACAAGAGTATACAAGCAAGAGTTTGCACACAAGCTCCAGACAAGTAAAGACACTTAACTGTCCATATTGATAACATTTACAACAACAACATATCTTGGTTCTGTGAAGCATAGCAAGTCAGTGTTACTCGCATATGAAGCAGACACAATGTAACCTCTACATCTGTATTTAGGCCTTCCAGCTTCTTCAACACTGGCTTTTCCAATATTAATGCACTTCCTAATGCTCTTGCCTGATCATAAGTCTTTTTCCACTGATATTCTTCTGACCTTTTCTCTTTTGTAATGTCTCTCAGCCAGCTCTCTATCTACAGTCTTTCTTAAAATATGTAGGGCTGTCCACATCTAAAGATTATCCTAGTTGACTCTTATCCTAGTTGTTCATTTAAACCATAATTTATTTGGTCAGGGGATAAGTATCAAACCCTAAATTAAGGCTGTCAAAATGGCCGAAAAGCTAAATTTGAATATTGTACTTAAATTTTTTTGAATATCGAATTATATTCAAATTTAAAAGGCATAATTTCACTTAGGGGGAAAAAAGCTTTTGGCTTTTCTACCAAAAGAATTCAGTGGGTTCAACTGAATAGGCTAAAAAAAAAAAGCATCAAAATCTAATGACACCTAGGGGATCAAAACACAAACAAAATAAGTAACCTATAATGTAAACAGCCTTAGAAATGAACATGAGTTTGCCCAAGTTGTCTGGTAGAAGTGAGCTGTGTCTTGCTCACAATTTAAACAGCTACTCCGAATTGGCTACAGTGTTGTGGTGTTCAGTTTGATCCACTTTCAACAGCGTTTCTAGAAATTGCATGCTGCCCCTTTGAATAGATAATTATCAGTTTACAATTATTTTAAGACTTGAGTTACTCACCACGGACAGTAACACTGAATTTCTTCGATGTCTCAGTTGTGCTCTTGATCTTTAGCTGATACTGTCCAGTGTGTTCAGTTCTGATGTTTCTTATGGTGAGATCTCCAGTTTGTTTGTCCAGCTCCAGTCTGTCTCTGAATCTCTCTTCCTCGGATGTATTGTACATTTTAGCTTCTTTATTCATTTTAGCTATGATAATATCTCTAAATAGCCAAAGTACTGTATCATGGCTTTTTATTTCAGTAACATTAGTGGTTAAAGTGACAGAATCTCCCTCCATCACTATTATTGTCTCCACTCCATCTGCTACAGCAACAAACACATCTGTAGAACAAACAGGAGCATTATTGCAAAGAGAAATCCCAGTTAATGTTAATATTTGTGCTATTTAAAATAAACAATGACAACATTTTCATTTTTAAGCTAATTATATTTTAAGAATAATATGTATTTATAGATAAATTACAATTTATCTGTAGGCCTATATACCTTGTGTACTTGGAATAAAATTTTATAAATAGTAAAAATGAAAGGGAAGCGAAAACATACTCATGTCAGAATACTGTTCTATGTTTGCCCTGTTGGAGTCTTTGTCGGTTTTGACATGACCAGATGGAGAAACTGGAAAAAAAAAAAGTATAAAAATTAACTACACAAGAATTGATGTCTATAAACATAAGTATTTTACAGTCTCAGATGTCACCTTTTGCACTTTTAATGTTAATGCAATAATGCATTATTAGATGCCATATACAAACTTTGATGTAATGTTTATTTTAACGAAATTTCTGTTCTTGCACCAGCTCAAACAACAGTGCTGTCCATTTAAACAAACAAACAAACAAACAAACAAACACGTATTTGAATTTTACAGTGGTGACTCAACAGCACAGTTTGAAGAAGCGAAACATGTCATATTAGGCAAAAATCAGCGTCATAGACGCTATGCCCACCACATACGAATACTAGGCCTAGCTACAGTGAGCTTAAACCACATTAAAAACAAAAACATATGCTCAAACTTGAATACAGGCTGTCATATTTATCTCATACAAATAATAAAAAAAGAGTAAACTGTGCACATTAGTTTCAAGTACAGTACAAAAATTGCTATTGACAAAACCTGGGAGTAAACCAGAATTACATTTATTCATTAAACAGACGTATTCACGCATGACATGCAGAATATTACAGGCCGTCAGCGCCCTCTAATGTATATAATCACCAAACACACATGCACAACCACTTTACCCCCAAAACACGCTCGCATTTGTGCTGTGTGATTTACCACAACGTCTATTTGTTTGAAAAGTAATACAGGTTCGTATGTTAAAAAAAAAAAACACTGGAGATGTTAAAATCAGAATATAACAGCAAATGCTCATTTCCTGTATCCGCCTTATACTGAAACCGAAAGTGTTGAATATTAATACATATAGCCTAATAAAAAATAAATGTGACTTACCGTCCACTAGTAATAAAACCCAAAAAATGAAGGAAAGGATCCTCATACTTATTTGTCGCTTCTGACCGCATCTAATCTGAATGATAGCAGTGATTCAGAGCACTGATAATGGACTCGTGTCAAACCGACCAAGTCACGTGATTTCTGCGAACGAAAGATGCGTTACGTCATACCAATTCGTTTGAAAGTACACCTGGACTGGGTCAAAAGGTTATACATATTCATACACAGAGAGATTGTTCATGGTATAAAATAGGTTTTTATTCAATGTTTGTAATTTCAGTTTAATTACTTTAAGAAATTAGTGAGTGGGGCTAGTTAATGAAATGACCTGGTAAGAAAATTGCTTATTTTATTTTTAGTCACCAGCAACAGTCATGGTTTCTATTTCAGACAAGTCATGCATTATAACACCAAGTAGTGTTAATAAATGAGACCTTATTCTAGTGCTAATGCTAATATTGTCAGAAATTACTAAAGTCTCATTCAAACATTCTGTAAACTAAACCACTGTAAGTGAAAGACAGAGACAGTTTGCTTTTAGAAAGGTTGTGTGCCAACAAGATTCTGCTTTGCACTGGAAATGTATTTAGATACGAAGAGTTCAGATGCAAAAGCTTCTAAATCCATCTGACGTATTTCTTTAAAATTAGCATTTCTTTAAAATTAGCATTTCTTTCTGGCTACTTTGTGTAGGTTTCTATGTAAGTACTGGTGCTTCTGATTGGGCTGAGGCTTGAATATAGTGAGTTTGAAGTAAAAATATTTGATGGATGTATAATGTGTGTCAGGAGCATTCACTCAGTATCATTATCTCATTTTTGACCAAGATGGCTTTTAGCTGGTTTTGCGTCTGAACTCTTATTTGCTCTTTGTTCATGTAGTGATTAATTCTTTGTCAATACTGTACAAGTCATGCCAATAAATCTCACTTGAATTGAAAAACTGAATTAAATTGAGAGAGATAAAATACTTTGCAACAAAAGATGCTTCAATTTGCAATGATTATTTTGACTTGTTTTAAGTTACCATATTATTTAAATTGTCTATCCACACTAAATGTGCAGCCTGAAAACAAAATGTAAAACATTTTAATTTTGGGGCTGTACAGGACTTAACTTATACTTCAGACATATTTAACTGGGCTAAATATTCCTGTATATTAAATATTTTTAAAGTTTTAAGCTGTTTTAACCTGTTACAATCTAAAACATTTATAAGGAGTTGCAATTTGTTTTGCAAAGCATTTCACATTAAAATGGTGAGAGAAAACACTTGTTTTTTTCTTTATATGACAAACCTGAAATTTATCAGCAGTTGATAAAAATTGTTGTAAAATGATTATCTGAAAATAGACTCAGTCTTACCTGTTTCTGTGAGAGACTCATCTTTGATTAAGAGTCTTTTCTTTGCTCCTCTGACATACTGCAGCTAAACAGCTTAAAACTTACATCTTTATGTCACCAAAGACAATCAGGTGATCGTCATGACCTGCATATGACAATATGCCATAAAACAATCAATATAAAAACAAAATATGCTACAAATGTAATTGGTGTCTGTGAATAATTTCTTCAGAGATTTCAGATCACTCGTAACACACGTTTCTATTTACATGCACATTATTATGCAGCAACTTTTGGAATGTTAAAAAGTTTAAAAGAACATTATTTTTTGCTCAAGTTTATCAACCTCTCTAACCGGAAAGATTTGATGACAAAGATTTAACACTATTCTTTATGCTACATTTGACAGACATATTGTTTTAACATGCATTGTCTTCAAACAGTTTGTTTTAGTAGTATCTTTCTGCTTCTCAGACATTTTGTTACTTATGTGACAGGTATAACTTGTAGTTGTAAATTATAATTTAAGTCATGCTTACTTTTAATCCGTAATCATTCCCCCAAATAACTGTAATCGTGAAAGTATTCAAACTTACTTGCAGTAGTTCAGATGGTCCTGTGCAGCAGAAACATAATCTAAACGTTTTTGAAACATTTTGGGTTTGTGGTCGCTGTTAAACACACCTGTGTGATCCTTCACGAGTATTATTTGTCACATGATACGATTCCATATTGGATAAAATGAAAGTCATCATCAAATAGTGTGATCATTTCTCTTCAGAAGACCCAGATGAAAAGCTCAGTTCATACAGATTACTTTTACAATCTTTTTACAAACTTTTTTTAAGCATTAAAGTTGTGATTGCATGGACTTGCAGTGAAGGGACAAAAGTGTCTCAGATTTCAATAAAAGCATCTTTATTTATGCTTCAAAGTTGAAAAAAAGTCCAATGTGTTTGAAATGACATGAGCAATTTATAAACAGAATTTTCATTTCTGGGTGAAATATCCCTTTAAACATTTTGAATACCTCATGTTCAGTATTGACCTGTTCACTACAACCCTGAGTGATATAGAGATCTGTGTAGATGTTATTCAGAAGTATGGAGTCCCCATGCTTTGCAATTCCTTCAAACACACACTGATACTTCTTCTTGAGATTGCATTTTAGCTGATGAATTAAGAACAGCTCATCTAAACACCACAATAAAAATACAGATATTTTTATTCTAATTTTCTTTCCTACATTTATAAGTGACAATATGACAGATGTTCATTGGTCTCTAACCTTCTAAAGTATCAGCAGCTTCATCTTGCTTCATCTCATTAAGGAAGTAGAGCGCGATATCAAGAGCTGCTTCGCTGATCCTGCATCTATTCTCATTGAAGTCCTTCACAAAGTATTGTATGTGCTCCTTCTGTA
>NW_026127930.1:0-14959 GCF_022985175.1 Labeo rohita | reverse complement strand
GTCTTGCTCTTTCTTCCTTTTTTCTACTGGTAGTTTCTGGTTACTGGTTTATCTGGTGGTTTGATCTCAGCTCTCATATCTGAGTTCTGACTGTGGTTTCTGTCAGAGGCATGCTCAGCAGAGCATAACCATGTTGCAGATGTCTGTATCTGGGCCATATACTCAGAACATGGTAAGTCCACTTTTGTCTCTCTGGGATGGAGACTGAGGATGTGCTGCATCTGTGGCTGTCTCGCTGGATGAAGACTTTGAACATAGGGTATCTGTTAGGCTGGGCATACACTGTAATATCCGCAATGTTTTTGTTAAATACCAACTCCCACTCTGTATGAGTAAATCGCATGTGATGTCAAGCCAAAGCTTAGGATTTATGTTCTTAGATTATACGGCCTGAACACCAAGCTGCAACTTGACTGCCCTACACTATATATGCAAAATAAACACGTGGGACCCCCCCAAACCCACAACTGTGTAACGTCCATCGTTTCCAACCATACCTCATGGTGTGTTGTCATTTGTTTCTCTTTTCACCTAGACACAGTGAGGGAGAAAAAAACAAACAAACAAAAAAAAAAAACATTGCAATCGGTTTGTAGCTCTGCTTCAACTGTGTGATACCCTCTTGAGGGGTGTCCAAAATTTCTGACATGCCAGCATTTCATCCAACCTACTGATTGCTGGTCGGAGGAGGCTAATTGTCTCTTGTTAGCTCAAAAGAAGCTAAAATTCTGGCCAACTTAAAAAAAGAGTTCAGAAATCAGGCTCAAACATGGATGAAAATCGTACAGTGTATGCCTGGCTTTCATGTCTCTTTCCTGAGGCTGGAGGCAAAGAATGTGTTTGTATCTGTTAACATCTCTCCCTCGTGGGCCAAAAAAGTTGTGTCTATCAGTGTCTCTCTGGATGGGAGACTCAGAAGTGTTTCTGTCTCTCCCATGACAGGAGTGAGACTCAGAACTTGTCGATTTATTAGAGTCCCTTGCCTCGCAGGACTTAGAAACAGAACAAGGACTCTCTGTTGAAAGAGTACCTTTATCCCTTTCCGATGAGGAGGAGATTGCAGTTTGGTGCTTCTCCATTCTAATGCTGTGATTGGTTGCTGGCTTGCCATCTGATAGGTGTCTTTGAATCAAGTACATATTATCTTGACATCATTATTTCTGATGGCATTGGACTTTTCTAGAAACCAAACATGATGGAAAAATATCAAATCATGTCAGTCCTTTGTCCAAGATTCATAAACACGCCATTTCTCTGAATAAGCAAATAAAGGCTTTAAAGTTTGAAAACACCTGTGAATGGATTTGGATGGATCTTTGTGATCCCTCTTTGCACCCCTCTTTGGATTTTTTATGGCGGTCACATGCCAGAAACTTAGAAATCAGTCTCTATATGGGTATAAGGCTTGCCTCTGAGAGGTGTCTGGCTATTATCTTAGCATCCTTATGTTCTGTTCCTTATCCACATACCCCCATGCTTGGACTGATCGAGAACTTGATGTTGTTGGTCTGGGCAATGTACTGAAAGAACAAATCACACACACATCCACTCCTCCTTTTGATCATTGCCATTAAAAGTACAATTTGCCACAGTATTTATATTTGGCTCAATTTTAATTTACTTAGATTTGAGTATGTTCTTTCCAGTTATTCCACAGGCCAATTATCAACAACTCTTGTCAAGTAGGATCCAGCCTGCTCAAGTGTGTCAAATGTCTTGGTCTCACCTCTACTTTCATAACAATAAATGTAGATGGGAATCAAAATGTACCTGAAGATCCTTGAATTTTTTTCTGGTCACAAAGCAGTGTCTTTACTTCAGCAAATCTGCTGTCAGTCGCGTGGTAAAATTTATCTTTACTTTTTTTTTGTTTTTTGTACACCTGGAATTTCTCTCTGCCAGTTTCATTATTAGCTCCTTCATCTGGTATGATCTGTGTCCTGATGACAAATGCCCTTGGTTCCTCTTCCAGATGTTTTGGAATTAATTCTGCTATGAACTGGGTAAGTCTACCATTCTCCTACTTTTCTGCAGTGCCTACCAGATGAATATAATTGCATCTGTAATGGGATTCAGGATCACTGATTTTATCCCTGAGCATATTGCATTATCCAGTCAATTCCATGCACTGCAGTTCTAAGTTAATCGGATGGATATCTTCATTTGCAGTAGCCTCCTTCATTGTTGTAACTCTCTTTGCAGTGTCTGCCAGTTCATAGCTTTGTTAGTATTTGTGTGATTTTTTGACTAAAGGAAGCTTTTCAGGCTGTTATGGCATAGGAGAATTTGCACTTACATTAGCACTAATAAGCCTTAGCTCCTCTGAGATGTTGCTTGTGGGCTTATGCTGATCATTGACCGCCTCACTCATTTTGTGTGTGTGAATGTGTTTTCCTTATATTTTGGATGTTTGTGGATGGTTCTTGATTTAAGTCTAAAAACTTTAAGAGTTAAAAAGATATAGATTCAATAGTCCTAAAATTATTCGGAGGTTTAGACTTTTCTTTTTTAGATTTTTCCCATAGTAAAAATTGCATCTCTTCTCATTTTAGTCCCAAATACATGCAAACAAAACAAAAATACCACAAGTATCAGAAAAAGTTATACATACAGTAATACAGAAATACAGCAAGGTGCAGTCTATATATTCAAGAACAGTGTTAAAAGCCTTTAATAAAATCACCTAATCCTAACATTGATCTGGATTTGTTCAGTTTCAGTAGCTGTGACTACTGTGACCTCTACTGATGCCAAACAGATGCTATCTGAAACTTAAATGTCATGCTAATCACACTTTTTTTAAGCAACAGGCAAAGATTGTTTCCTGTCCTGTCTTTCCTTGTCATGTGAAAAGCCTGACAGTATGAGCAGATTAGGAATTTAGTAAATGAAAAGTCAATAAAAGAAACACAGGTTGGAAAGGAACAGTCAAGTCAAGTCAAGTCAAGCTTTATTGTCATTCCGCTACATGTGTGGACATGCAGTGGAACGAAATGACGTGTGTCGCAGGACCACAGCGGTACATAAATAAACATAAATATGAACATACATACCATTAGACGTAGAAACAATTGTTTAAACCTATACATGTAACTATACATATACTATAAATAATTGACTATACATACACATAACCTAAGACAGACTATACAAGTAGTTTACATAATAACTGTGCATGATAATGTGCAGAAGAGATATTTAAAGGTTAAGAAGCAAAATAGTGCAATATGATTTGTGGTGCCTTGACAAGTAAACATTTGTTAAGTCCTTATTAGGTCCTTGTAACATGGAGTGTTAATATGAAAGTATCTGGTGCATATAGAGATGAAAGAATGCGTTACTACAGGTGGTTTGTCTAGCCCACTCACCTGTGTGTAGCACACTCAGAATTGCAAAAATTGTGTTTTGAGTTTTTCAGCAGTTTACATTGTGGATAAGGTTTCAGAGGGGGGTGAGGTGGTTGGAATTGAGGGCTCTCACAGACTGGGGGAAAAAGCTGTTGAACAGTCTTGCAGAGCAGGCTCTGATGCTCCTGTAGCGTCTTCCTGATGGCAGGAGCTCGAAGAGATGATGGCAGGGATGGGTGGGGTCCTTCACAATACTGGTGGCTTTACCGGAGCATCGTGCAAGGAAAAAATGTCCAGAAGGGAGGGGAGAGGGGTACCGATGATCTTTGCGGCTGTGTTCACTGTCCGCTGTAGGGTCTTGCGGTCAGCAGCACTGCAGTTCCCGTACCAGACAGTGATGCAGCTGGTCAGCACACTCTCAATGGTGCCCCTGTAGAATGTGGTGAGAATGGGTGGAGGGAGACTTGCCCTTTTCAGCCGACGGAGAAAGTGTAGGCGCTGTTGGCCTTCTTGGAGAGTGACATGGTGTTGGTGGTCCAGATGAGATCCTCCGTGATGTGCACCCCCAGGAATTTAGTGCTGCTGACTCTCTCGACAGCCGAGCTGTCAATGGTCAGTGGGGGGTGGTCAACAGAGTTCCTCCTGAAGTCCATCACAACCTCCTTTGTCTTACTCACGTTGAGGGACAGGTTGTTTGCACCACACCATTCAACCAGTTGTGCCACTTCCTCTCTGCAGGGTGTTTCATCGCTGTTGCTGATGAGACCTACCACCGTTGTGTCATCAGCGAACTTGATGATGTGGTTGGAGCTGAACTTGGCAGTGCAGTCGTCGGTCAGCAGCATGAAGAGCACCGGGCTGAGAACACAGCCTCGTGGGGCACCTGTACTCAGTGTGGTAGTGCTTGAGGTGTTGCGGCCGACATGGACTGACTGAGGTCTTGCAGTTAAAAAGTCCAAGATCCAACTGCAAAGGGAAGTGTTAAGGCCCAGAAGGTGTACTTTGTTGATGAGCTGTTGAGGGATTATTGTATTGAATGCTGAGCTGAAGTCAATGAACAGCATTGATTAGTGTAAGAAACATAATGCATGTGTTTGTTCTGCACACAGCATTGTTTTATTTTACAGACTAATGGTTAAAAGGGCATAATTTTTTTTTTAAACATTAGTCAAATATCATGACATTGCAACCAGCACATCTTACCAGACTTAATAAGACTAAAATCTCTTCAGGTTTTTGTGATGTTTCAATACTGAGATTCTGCCTGCAGACCAGCACACACAGGAGAGGATCTGAAATCAATCTAACACTTATCAACAACCATGGAACCCAGAAAACAGTAAGAAGCCAAGAGGACAATAGATTAAAGTCAAAGAAGAAACTAAATACAATATAGGGCAGGTAAAGCACCAGCAAAATGGATATGAAAACAACTGCAATATGATGATCTGCTTTTCTGGATGTGTGAGAGTGACGATCAGCAGAACATGAAGCTCCACAAGATATTATCCATGTGATCACAGACACAATCAACAGAAGTATAGAAATAAATACATAATAATCAGAATGCAAAATAAAATAAGCAATAGTGATACAGAGAATCACACGTATGTAGAAAATTATAAAGCAGGGTGAAGGGAAAACAGAAGCCGTATACAGTGGATGTTTCACTGAGTGAATTCCCTCTAGCGCCACCAGCTGGTTTAAGAGGAGACCATTGAGTCTTGATGTTCACCATAAAGACCATAAAACCTGATTCCAATCCAAATACCCAATCTCATTTAAGAGATGTTTTATCAATATATAGGGACTCAAGAGAAGCTCAACAAAGTCAGTGAGGAGGAGGAGGATGATGAAGACTGAAATACGGTGTCCATTCTTTTTGTGATGAATTAGATCACTGACAGACCAAACAAGAGCTGGTAGACCTGCACACGCACCAATGACGATGAACATAGACAATCTGACCTTCATTTCCAGCCGGTCAGGATGCATTTCCAAATTCCTGTCTCTCATTTTGATCTCTGCAATATCCCACTGAAAATATGTATGTGAATAAGGTAGAAAAAAAGATTTGTATCTTAACTGCTAATGCTGAACAACTTTCAGAAGATACAGAGCTCATAATGTCAGCTAAACAAACAACAATTCAAAATTATCAGACTGAAAAGACTCATGCATTATATGTATTATATTTAAGTTTATATTTAATGACCTCAACATCAACAGTTGTGTATGTATTACTTTGATATACTCAGGAGATTTCTACAGTGCTGTGCTCATGGCATAAGAGTTTGCAATCTTGGTTTATTTCTTATCGTGTTCTATCTGTGTTTCTTCATTTGCAGTTTTCCACTGCTTGCTTTCTGGTTGTTGGTTTATCTGGTTGTTAGATTTCAGCTCTCATATCTGAGCTCTGACTATGGTTTCAGTAATTATTAATAATCTTCAATAAAACCATAAAGTTTAAAAGTATTAATAAAAGTAAATGATACAACAAGTTACTGTATGCAAATGTTTTACTGTATCCAAAAAGATAGTGTAGAACAATTCATAAGTCTAAGTGATTATCAGTTTCTTCTGCTATGGTGCAAATGAAGATGACAAAAAGTGCACTGAAGATGCAACAACAAGACGATCCCCATAATCAAGTGCAGATAAAAATATTGCAGAAGCCAATTTCTTTCTTGCATTAAAAGATAGACAAAACTTGCTCCTAAAATAAAACCCTAGCTTGCTTGTTTATTTATTTATTTATTTATTTATTTTCAATTGAGTGATATTAGAGCTGAAAGATGGAATATTGTCAACAATAATGCCAAGATATTTATACTCTTTTACTAATTCAATCACATAACCTGTTTGAAGAGAGATTCAATTATTTTCAATTTCTTAGTATGTGAAAATAACATGCTTGGTTTTATAATACCATGTTTTAAATTGTAAATGATTGATATAACATTAAAAGCTGACTGAAGTTTATACAAGGCTTACTGTCCAGAAGAAGCACTACAATACATGACAGAATCATCTGCATAAAAATGAAAATTGTGTGTGTGTGTGTGTGTGTGTGTGTGTGTGTGTACTTGCTTTTGCTACATTGTGGGGACCAAATGTCCCCACAAGGATAGTAAAACCTGAAATTTTTGACAATTATTAAATATATAATTTTTGTTAAAAAATTATTAAAAATAGTAAATGATGTTTATCTGAAAGTGTAACGATGCAAAAATGTTTTCTGTGAGGGCTAGGTTTAGGGTTAGGGTTGGGTTAGGGGATAGACAATATCGTTTGGTCAGTATAAAATCTATAGAAGTCTATGGAAAGTCCCCACAATTCACAAAAACAAACGTGTGTGTGTGTGTGTATAATTATTATTCAGAATTAGCTACATAATATTGTTAATGTTGTTATTCCATGTTTTAAAAAACAAGGTTTAATATTTAAAAATATATTATTGTTTTAAATAATTCTTTGTTACATATTAATGATGTCTAGTGTAAACAAATTGCTACAAGTTATTTTAGAAAAAATCATACTCATATAATAGGTACACACTTGTAGCAGAACTAACTAACCCTGCATTTGCATATTTTCAGATTCTTGTGATATTACTGAAACCACAGTCAGAGCTGTGACATGAGAACTACAACCACACTGAGCACAAACCACCAGATAAAACTGACAACCAGTGGAAAACTTACAACCAGAAACTGGTCCCAAACGCATCAAATTGAACACTTTGCACATCACAGTTGTTCCAAATCAATCTCTATTAGTAACTATTTAATATTTTGGTGAAGTGGTCGTTGATTCATATGGATTAGTATGATCTACTTACACCCCAGTGACCATTATGTTTAGAGCTGGATGTTTGTGTTTATTTCTTTAACAATTTACAGCCTATGCGATTCATTGTATGAATTCAAACCAAGATTGAGATTGGGTGAACTGATTGTTTACATTTAGTTTCTTGTTCACATTATTTTGCCCTTATTGCATATATGTAGGTGTGTTTTTGTTTTAGTTTTCTTCATAGTAAACAGTCAAAACTATTTATTTTATTTATTTATTTATTTGTTTGACATTACACTATTTACGCATTTATGAGCATGTAACCCAACCCCTGCCCCTAAACCTAACCATTTGTCAATACTAAACACAGGATGTGCCTTACCAAAAAGAAGTATACTTCAAGTTTATTTTTATTAAGTATACTTAAGTAAAGTTCAAGTATATTTTTAAGTATACTTTATGTAGTAAGTATACAAATATCAGCATAATAGTAGTATACTTTTCAGTGTACTACTTTAATACTCCTTGGGACTAAATTGGCCCACTTTCTAGTATATAAAAGTATACTTTTAAGTACACTTTAAGTATAACAGTAGTAAGCTTTGAGTACACAACTAGTTTACATCTATGTTTTCAGTTTGTACTGCAAGTATACTAAAAGTGAACTAATAGGTATACTGATAGTTTACGAATTAAATACTTTGTCATGCATTTTTAGTACACTTTGAAGTACAGTCTCAATAAACTACTAGTTTAGTAGTTTTATACTGTAAGTATATTCATAAGCTTACCTTAAGTGAATTTAGGTATTAATTTGTATATATTTTGTTACATGAATATTTGAACATACAAAACATTATGAATAATATGTAGACAACATTGTCTTTGTTTGTAAAGCATTTTACAAGATTAAGATGTCCAGGGAATGGATATAAGTGGTTGAAAGTATCTAGGCCTCAAAACTGGATACACAAACCTCAAGAATATATAAAAATATTTAGTTTTGTATGTGCTTTATATACTTATCAGAAATATCCTTAATTAAAATTTACGTATACTTGACTTATACTTAGAAAAAGTCTAAATATATTTGAGCTATACTTGTGCTATGAGAATCTGTTTTCATTGTTATACATGAGAGATGCTATTACAGATCTTCTGTACAGAATTTCCAAAACACAAGTGAAGAAATCAAAACAGATGCTTCCACACTTTAAAAAATGCAAATACATATTTTCCAATTTACAAAACATTTTGAGTCTCAAATACTAAAAAATGCTATTTTCTTGCAACTATATAAAACCCTTGTCAGACCAACAAAATTACTGCAAATGTTGTCCCAACTAGTCAAACACAGTTATCTGAACAAAGAATTTCATATTGTTGAAATTTTAAGGCTTTGTAAGTTCCCAGCATGCATTGCAGCATGAATAAATTATCCAGTTACTGTTATAAGATTATTGTTTTGCTGTTTGCTGACTTCATTTAAACTTTTTTGTTGTTGTTTAGTCATTATTGTTAGTTATTTGTTGTACTGTCACGTAAAGATCTGATCTTTTTAATATTTGCTGATTGTCACCGTTCTTGAGGGTTGTGTATCTAGTTTTGAGGCCTAGATACTTTCGATTACTTATATCCATTCCCTGGACATCTTAATCTTGTAAAATGCTTTATAAACAAAGACAAAGTTGTCTACATATTAGATTAAATTATTCATAATGTTTTGTATGTTCAGATATTCATATAACAAAATATATAAAAATTAATATCTAAAAAGGGATATAGTAGTATCCTTAAAGTATGATTTAAAGTTTTTAAAAAAAAAAAAAAAAAACTAAAAAAAGGTCTCAGGTTATGTATGTAACCCTGGTTCCCTGAGAAGGGAATGAGACACTGCATCCTCTAGAGGTCGCTACTGGGAAACGTCTCCTACGTGACCCGTGTCTCAAGCTATATACAAAAACTACAAGGTACTGGCCGGCGACAGCCTATGACGTCACTGCTGGCGCGACTCGTCGCTGCTAGCGCGTCATACCAGTGTGACCGCATTGTATAAAAGGGCGCCGGTCGAACACAGCATCCGCTTCTTCGTCTGAAGCTTGTGTCCGAAGCATGGCCACAAGTCTAGAGGACGCAGTGTCTCGTTCCCTTCTCAGGGGGGAGGATCAATCCATTCTACCAA
Organism: Labeo rohita; assembly: GCF_022985175.1. NCBI lineage: Eukaryota > Metazoa > Chordata > Actinopteri > Cypriniformes > Cyprinidae > Labeo > Labeo rohita. The sequence goes on along the minus strand of NW_026127930.1, from coordinate 5,635 downwards.
GGGATAGTGTGCTCTGGACCACCTCATCCCATAAGGTAGATACAACCCTTTTCTGGGACGAGAGGACCAGCATAGAACGAGATCCAACATCGAGGGGGAGTCGAATCGTTCTTAGAAAAATAGGTTGAAACCAACCTATATTCGACAAAGTGCCCTAGAACCTTCAGCCGTAGCTGAGGCGAGCACCAAGGCTAGTCCTCCATGGAGGGGAGCCTACCAGGGCGACCGCAATGGCTGGAACGGGACATCATCACCATCTGACAAGAGGAGTCTCAGCTGTATTCACTCAAGTAATACGTGCTCTAGAACCTCCAGCCCGTAGCTGAGGCGAGCACTAAAGGCTAGCCCTCCATGGAGGGGAGCCTACACAGAGCGACAGCAAGGGACGTCCTCACCTTCCGCCAGGAGGGGCTTTAGCTGTATTTGCCCAAGCAATCCGTGCTCTAGACCCCTCAGCTCGTAGCTGGGGTGAGCACCAAAGGCTAGCCCTCCAAGGAAGGGAGCCAATCTAGGGTGACAGAAATGGCTAGAAAGGGAGATCATCACCTTCTGACAAAAGGATTCTAGCTATATTTACCCAAACAATCCGTGCTCTCCTTTTCAAAGGAGAGCGTGAGCCCTGTTCAGCCAACCCGCAGGTATGCATGAACGGAGGCCTAAACATGCTTTAAAACAGGCTGCCGCTCCTCAGAGTCAGCACCGAGAAAGAGGTTTCCGCAGAAATGTCTAAAGCATGAGGAATGGGTGGATGGCTCAGCAACAGAAAGCCCCTCAGGGCGAGGCATGAGAAGAGTGTGATGTACTCAGCCATAGACGTCAGGGGCATCTCGTGAAGAGACTGGAAGAAATGAAGGTGAGCAGAGATAACAACCAGAAAAAAGGTTACCTGAATAGCGATCAACAAGCCCTGGGGGTTGCAGTAATGTGGCGAGGGACCCAAATTTTACGAAAGCTACCTTGTAGCATCCAGAAATGCTCCTGCAGCAACAGAAGGCAAATCCTACCCTGAAACATAGGAGGAACACAGCAGCCCAAACGCACATACTGCAGCACAAAAAGCGTATTTTCCAGTAAAAGAGGAAAAGGATCATACTCACCCACATGGTGTATAATGAAGTTTCATGGCTCCACAACACTTAGGTAGAGTCCGGACCATCAGTACGGCCGTTCAAAATGGAACAGAACGAACCCAGCACATCATATGGTCCAGCAGTAAGAGACTGCAGATCTACACAGCAGGGGAATTAGAGAGGGGAGATGAGCCACCCCGAGAGAGATGCAAGCTGATGTTACTTGCTCTGGTCCGGACGAGAGCGTTGAGAATGCCTCGCGTGAACCACCTCCCTCAAATCCTGGCGACCTCCCCTCGGCCCATGCCCTCTCCTGGAGCCACCCGCAGGCGGAGGAAGGGGCACGGGCCGCCACACTAGCCTTCTGCGTCTGTCTCCGATCCTCAGACTGGGACGGGCCAGGACCCCTTTGGTGTTCGGGCTCGGACCTGGTCCTTCGAGGAATAAAGGTTTTGAAGGCAGCAGAGCATGCCTTCGCCTCCTTAAACTTCTCAATCACCGTCTCGACGGGAGTACCGAAAAGTTCAGAAGGCGAAACCGGCACGTCGAGAAGAAAGCCCTTCTCTTTCCTCCCGAGGTCGGCCAGGTTTATCCAGAGATGTCTCTCCGTAACCACCATGGCCGCCATTGACCTGCCCATGGCAGTGGCGTCCTGCTTGGTAGCACGGAGAGCCAAATCTGTGGTACGGCGGAGCTCCGCTACCTCATCTGGGGAAAGTCCTGACCTTTGTCCAGGTCCTTCAGCAGGTCGGCCTGATAGGCCTGAAGCACCGCCATGGTGTGCAACGAAGCCATAGCCTGACCCGCTGCCGCGTATGCCCTGCCATTCAAGCTAGCTGTTTTCTGAAGGGGCTCGGTTGGCAGGGAAGGAGCCTTAAGAGAGGATGCTTCCTTGTACAAACTAAAAACTAAAAACATATATGTAAACTAGTTGTGTACTCAAAGTTTACTACTGTTACTTAAAAGTATACTTTTATATACTAGAAAGTGGGCCAATTTAGTCCCAAGATGTATTAAAATAGTACACTTAAAAGTATACTACACTGTAAAAAATGAAAAACACAATTTGTTGAGTCAGCTTAAAATAATTTGTTACCCTGCTGCCTTAAAATTTTAAGTTCAGTCAACTAAAATAAGTTTATTCAACTTGAAATGTTAAGTTGTACTAAGTAACAACTTAGATATTTGTGTTTGCTAAACTTAACAGATGGGTAAGTAACCCAGCTGCCTTAAAATTTTAAGTTGATTCAACTCAAATATCTAAGTTGTCACTTTGTATAATTTAACATTTCAAGTTGAATAAACTGTTTTTGAGTTGACTGAACTTAAAATTTTAAGGCAGCCAGGTTACAAATTATTTTAAGTTGTCTCAACAAATTGTTTTTTACAGTGTACTAGTACGCTGATATCTGTATACTTACTACATACAGTATACTTAAAAATAGACTTGAACTTTACTTAAGTATACTACATAAAATAAACTTGAAGAATACTTCTTTTTGGTAAGGGAAAATGTTTTGTAAAATGGAAAATATGTATTTGCATTTTTTTACAGTTTGGAAGCATCTGTTTTGGCTTCTTCTTTACTTGTGTTTTGGAAATTTTGTACAGAAGATGTGTAATAGCATCTCTCATGTATAACAATGAAAACACGGATTCTCAGAGCACAAATATAGCTCAAATATATTTAGACTTTTTCTAAGTATAAATCAAGCATATGTAAATTAATTTTAAGTATATTTTTTTCTGATAAGTATATAAAGCACATTTCTGAGAAGTACATAAAAAAGTAGACTGAAAGTATACTTTCCTATTTTTTTAGTTTAAAAGAAGTATACTAATAGCACACTTGAATGAACTTCTTTTTCGTAAGGGGTAACATGCAGATACAGATACAATGACAATTTGTTTAAAAAAGTATTAATATTCCAAGTCTTCTGAGGCAACACCATTGATTTGTGAGAGGGACAGATGCAATCGCCATCTCTATCCACCATAAAGCTCAGATCCTGTGTGCAGCCTGTGCACAAAAATAAAAATGGCTCCCAGAAGCGGCGTTACATCAGCTTTGGTTGTGAAATGCCATTAGCTCTTGTGTCTCGTGACCGATTGTGTTATGCAAGTTCGGTAGTACCGTTCTGCATGTGATATATGCGGGCTGCATTTCCCAAAAACTTATAAGGTAACACTTTATTTTGATGGTCCCCCTATGGATAGTCTGCTGACTATAAATTACTTTGCAGTTGCATATCTACTTACTCTCATCAAGGTAGTATCTGTAGATTGTCTATTAAATGTTCTGTAGCAATCATTACAATGTCTATAACATGTAAGCAGCTATTAAACAACTCCACAGTATATATCTGCCAAATGGGAAAGAAATAACAGAGCCATCACTTTGTCCAATCAACTGCTTTTAATGAACTGCTGTCAAAAATGTTAAAAAACATTACTATGGACAACATGAAATGAAAAAGCCTTTTTTACATGGCAAGATACTGTACACACACACACACACACACACACACACATATTATAAAAAAAAAAATCTCTAAGATTACGAGATTAAACTCGTAATATTTCGAGAATAAACTCGAAATGTTACGAGAATAAAGTCGAAATGTTACGAGAAAAAGTCGAAATATTTCGAGAAAAATCACAGAATTGCGAGAAACTATGGATGTGGAGGATCTGGTTAAGTCCTACTTTAGGTTAGGATTTAGCAATAAGGAAATTCTTTGTCTTTTGGCGCATCAGCACGGACTTATAATTAGTACAAGGACACTGCATTGGTCATGTAGGAAACTTAATTTATTCAGAAGAAAAAATAAGACAGACATTGAGGAAATTGCCTCTTTTGCGACCAGTGGTCGACTCCACGGATATCGATGGTTACATCTGCGTGCAACCCATTCTCACTCCGGAGGCGTCAAAATCTGCAGAACGGTCAAGCGCCTCTAGCGTCACTATGAAGACGTCAACGGCGCCCCTCGGCGTCACTATATCGACGAACTGGGACCTACATTGATTTCAATGGGAAACTCATGAGAAGGTGATCGCTATGAAATCACGTTCAGGAAGTCTCATTCAGCACACATCGCGATATTTGCCATCAGTTTACGTGTGCCACAGGTTGGGTGAGTAGTGGTAAATACGCTGTCTTAATGTTTGTTTTAAAATGTGTCCTGTCTTCTTTATTAATCAGATTAGCGCCGTATGTTTATTCGCTTAATTATATCTGTCATCCGAGGCTGTCTTTGCGTTTTATTGCGTTAACTAAACGAACACATCTGCTAAATGGGGCGATTAAACTCTATGTCACGTGACATGTCATAGATCTTCCATCAGTTTCATATTCATATCAGGTTCAAAGACGTACGTTGTATTTGTAGTAAAATCATGGTAACCACAACACTTACAACAGTTGTTGTAAGTTGTACTGTGATATTTTAAGTTAAAACACAGTAAACATGACACTTACCATGTTTTTAACACAGTACCAGTAGTTGTACTATGATATTTGAAGTTAAAACAAAGTAAACAGGATTATTTCCATGCTTTTACCTCAGTAACTGCAGTTTTACTGATATTTGAAGTTAAAACAAAGTAAACAGGATTATTTACATGCGTTTACCTCAGTAACTGCAGTTTTACTGATATTTGAAGTTAAAACATAGTAAACATGACACTTAGCATGTTTTTACTCCAGTAACTGTAGTTGTACTGTGATATTTGAAGTTAAAACAAAGTAAACATGACACATAGCATGTTTTACCACATTAACTACAGTTTCACTGTGAAATTTAAAGTGAAAACAGTAAACGTGATATTTACCATGTTTTTACTACAGTAACTGTAGTTTTGCTGTGAAATTTAAAGTTAAAAACAGGACACTTGCCATGTTTTTACCAAGGTAACTGTAGTTTTGTAGTTTCAGTAAAAAAGCACAATAACCGCATCACTTATTATGCTTTTACTGTAGTATCTTTAGTTTGACTGTGATATGTATAGTAATAGCACAGTGATCACCAAACTTACTATGGTTTTACCACTGTAATGCTAGTTTTGATGTGCTTTTTATGACAGATACCACAGTAATCACTACACTTAGTATGCCATGCTTGTAACACCTTTTAATGTAAAAACAAAACTAAAAAAGTAAAAATAAAAAAAAAGTTATTTTTTATTTTTGTTCATTCATATCAATTTAGAACTTAAATATGTTGCTCACAGATCATTATTAACATTCTCTATATAATTCTATTTTCTTTCCCTGTTTTTTTTAGCTGATAAGACCTAAAGGAAGCCGTCAGTCCAGTCTTGTTTGTGGAGAGGTCTTCATTTAGAAACAGAGAAGACAGAAAGCTGCGGAGGGAGACATTTGCAGTGGTAGGTCTGTGTTAGTTTTACCCTTTTATCAAACATTCCTGCTGTAATTTGCAAAGCATATATAACATGTTGTTTCTTAAACATTTCCCTTGTCCAATTACTCACACTTGCAGTGTTGCACCTTGACTAATTGTGTGACGTATTTCCTGTATTTGGCCCAAGTGTTGAAGTGAACA
>NW_026127929.1:0-14981 GCF_022985175.1 Labeo rohita | reverse complement strand
CCTCCAGAACTCTGAGATCCACCAGTGAGCGACGCCTCATTGTACCATCACAAAGAGGCACAAAATAACTTTCCAGAACATTCTCTTACACCGTTCCTGGCTGGTGGAATGATCTTCCCACCGCTATCCGGAATGCCAAAATATATATTCAGGTTTCTTTTGAGTGTGTGTATGTTTTGCTTTTTACTCCAAAATAACATTCACTGGACACTGTGCTCTCCATTTTTTTTTGATGTAGTGTCTAGTGCATGATCTGTAGTGCTTATATTATTGACTAATGTGTGTATAATTTGAAAGCGTGCTTTGATTTTGAGTACAATAGTTTTAAAACGACTGTTTGATTTTGCCAGAAGAGTCAGTGGTTCTGTGAACTGTCTGCTGCTTGAACAGTAGATCATTAATACAGTGTCAGTGTGTGTAATGCAATAACATGTCTGATTTGGTATCAGTGTGTACCTCGCATGTTCTCATAGATCTGATCAAATGAGCAATGTCTACTAGTGTTATAATGCTATGTGCAAAAGAGCACAAAAATAAATAAATAAATAAATAAATAGATGATAAATAAATTCAAAAAAGGGAATTGTACAAATGTCACATTTATATAAATGACATGGAAAACTAACTCACAAAACAAAACTGCATTGGTGATAACACACAGAAGAGTACATTTGAATCATTGAATTATTCTGTAAATCATGACAATATCACAGATCTGAGTGCTACACTTCCTTCATATGATACAGAGCATTAGTGAACTGAATGCCAGCATTTTTTTTTTTTTTTAACTTTAGAGCATCATCTGGAGTATTTCATTCTGAGAACTTACTTCATATGCATACACTTCTCATGTGCAGTTCAGGTAAATGTTTTGTTCTATGTAACGTTATTACACAACAATATTATCATGGTAAATGCCATTAAACAATATCATGACCAGTATGATGTCACTGTATTAATTCTTTTCATTAATTACATTAACTATAAATGTTCATAATATACATTTAAATCTCAGTAAAAAAAGAAAATAAATAAAATAATAATAATTAAAAAAACACACCTTTTCAGAACATATTTCATGCCACACTACTGCATAACACATATAACTCAGGAACAAAATACAACAACTTGAAACAAAGTAGACAGAATGAGAACTAAAGCCGGCCTCACACTACAGGATTTTTAGCTCGATTTTGCCCCGATTTTCCCCTCCCGAGGATCGGAGCAAAAATCTTGTCGAGCACCTCGATCGGTCCCGATGTTCGGCACGGATTATCTGGTAATGTGAGACGTTCACAGATCGAATCTTGCACCTCCCGATCTGCTCGCACACAAATCGGGGCCGCCCCGATCATATCAAACATGTTTGATATTCAGGATTTTAAATCGGGATGATCACGGCTATGATTACGTCAGTACTTTCACAACAGCCAATGCACGACCGCAAAACAGCTGCTGTACGGTCCATTGGATAGTGGAGATGGAGGAAACTGCTTCTTATGTTTTTGTAGTAACACTGTCTGTATAATATGTTGAAAACATACCACAACCGCATGGAGCAAGGAAAGCAATGCTCCATGCGGCCTGATTCCGACCCGAGCCCATCTTTTTTTAGCAAAACGTTTGGAGCATTTTTTGTTCGTTAAATATAAGTTTTTGTTTTTTTAAATTAATGACCAAGCGGTCAGCAGCAGACAGTGAGTTGATCATAGACTATGTTTAAGATTTCAGGGAAGATAATCTGCAAAGATTCTCTTATGTGTGCTCTGCAACCAGATTTCCTAATCGGTTAGGATTTAAGAACCCTGTAGCGTGAGACCGGCTTAAGCAACACACAGGAACTAATATACACAGGGTGATTAATAAACCAGGTGTGTGGAATAATCAATTCACTTAACAAGGAAAGGAACATGACCAAAAACAGGAACCAAGACAGAAGTAAAAAACGGAGACACAAGTCCATAACCCTGACACTTAGATAACTACCTTTGCCATGTTGCTGTAGATTAGCTTGCTATATTTCTCAGGGTTGTAGCTTTAGTGTATTGAAGCTTCATTTAGTAAAGAGTAACTGCTTGCTTAGCTCACTACATTTTCCAAGTAGCTTGCCCAACACTGGCCTTTCTTCTGTTCTCAACGTTAGGAAAGAGTGCATGAACTTTATTCATGCAAACAAAGCACAATTATACGCAGGAGTTTCAAAAAGATTGAAATTAAAAGACAATACTGTGCTGACTATATTGGATCCAACAGTCATGTCACAACACACAAGTGAGCAACTGTTTTTATCATTTGATCACTATTGCTTTGTCTGTTAAACAGATTTTTTAATATGTACTGAGTATTTATGCCTTTTCAACCTAAATCACAGCAGCGTCTATGTTTTCTTTTCCATCAAGAATGTACAGTAGGCTGTCAAACATACACAAGCCAATCATAGAATTGGACGTTTACTTCTGAGTCTGCAATCCACCATGCCTATTTAAACCAAGTGTTCTGATGAGGGGGTCAAAATTAGGGCAGAAAATAGCATTAATTAAAAATTAAGTTTTTTTGAAGTAAAAATCCTGAAAACATTATAAGTGGCCCTCAGAGAATAGTACAAAATAAAAAACAGAAGCACTTCATAACCCCTGTAAGTGTGGCCAATATCAGATTTCCATTGTGAACAGATCATGGTTCTGAACTGACCCGTATGCACAAAAGAGCGATAACGAAAAGGGCAGGTTTTCACAACAAAATCTGAACAATTGCTTCTCAAAACTAGTCTAAAATTAGACCAATCATGTTCCGGGGTAAATATAGTGCGAGTGGAGTCGCTTCAACCCATGAAGTTGAAAAACACCCCAATGCAACAGTGGAGAAAGTAACCCAATTCCACAGGGAAACTGGATTTGGCAACACTTGCAACACTTTTTTTTTTTTGCTCACATGTGATCTGTTTTTGTCATGACAGTGTGAACAGCACAAACTGCATGAAATCTGATCTTGTTAATTCAGATTTGTACCACTTCCATATGTAGTACTAAATCCGACACAGGTCAGATGTTTTGCAACGCAGACGCAGTCTGAACAGTCATATCGGAATTTATGTGACTTTTATGTCACTCCAGATCGACATTCATCATAATTCTGCAATTTTACATACCCAAAGTTATCAAGAAAAAGTTGCAAAGTTTACCCAAAGTTGCGAAAGGTAACCAGTGGAAGTGTGATATGTCAGGACTCATAAGTATTACAGTGACAACTCTATATACAAACATGAGGGCTCGTATCATAAAAGTTTCAAAACTCTGCTGTCTTTATTTTTCATATTGCCTGCACATAATTTTGCTGGCTTCCACAGCAGATCACACTATAAATAAATGCATAATCGTTTACTTTATGTCCTCCGTGTTTACTTGCATATGACAGCATGATGCACAAGTGTTGCCAAAACCATACTTTCCCACAGAATGGACCACTTGCACAAGTACTTCCGTGTTCTACTTGTTACGGCTCGGGAGTTTCCGGTTAGCGTTCAGCGCACCTACATACAGACAGTTTCTCATGAGAACACAGATTAATTACTACATTTTAGGGCTGGCATTTCTTTAAAAAAACAGTTAATCATATTCTCTGCATTAACATGAATCACATTCAACCTGCTAAAATGTTACTATAAATACAGTAGTCAACATTTAAGTGGATGAAAACTTTTCACCAAAGTTGTCCTTAAACCAAAACAATACCGGTTCTTGTCTTAGGGCAACTTTGACGAACTTTTTTGATCCACTTCAAATGTTTACTACTATATATTTCCCTTTGGTATGTGCATTCTGAATAATAAATAAATATATTTCCCCATTAACCTGCCGCATTCGCATGAACATTATTTATCTTTTACTGATCATATTTCATACCTGATGAATGTACAGTTTTACGAAAATTAGCCATGGTTTTACTATAGAAAAGTGCCATGATTTTCCCATTTTTCCCACTAGTATAACAACACTTTTACTACAAATAGCCTACCATTGTTAAACTATGGACAGTGTAGTAAAACCAGAGTTAATTTGTGGTTATATGGTTTAACTTTAATTGCAATTTTTGGTTTTCTTTGGTGATCTTATTCCGAGCCCCTACTGCTTATTCCATTGTTTGAAATGTCTGGATGAATGTGAGGCAACTGCCTTATTTAACGATGTTAAACATTTAAATAATTTTTAACAGTAACACGCCGACGTGCGACTATTGAATACTCCTATTTTGGCATTAGACTATATACAGGGAAATGATGACAGAACATGACACAAAATAGTGACTAAGCTATTTAATACAGATAGATAAAGGTTCATTATGATCTTATTCATCAGATCTCACAAACTGCAGCGTTGTGATTAGGCCACTATAGAGCACTGACACCCTGTGGTGAACAATCACATATGATTAGCCACCGCTTTCTCAGATCGATTTATGTTGGATTAAAAATTCACGTTTCATTGAGTTTGGAAAATTCTGTACTCAGTATAATCATCAGAATATGTCTTCTCCTGTCTCTGAAAATTTCCAAATTTGAAATCATCCAGCGAAATCTCATTTTAATAGGCGCTCAAGTCAACCAGAACATTACAGCGCATTGAAAATGTACATAATTGGAAATAACTGAGCCGTAAGCTTTCAAAACGGAAGTGTGTCACGAGGCTCAGTGCAAGTAGTACATTGGGCTACGTTTTCCACTGTTGCCGCGGGTTGTTTTTCAACTTCAAGAATTGACACAACCCTAATGTGATATTTAACCCCCTGAACATGGTTGGACTGGTTTTGGACTAGTTTTGAGAAGCAACTGGGTGGATTTTGTTGTAAAAACCTGGAAACCCTGTTCGCATCATTCATTTGTGCATACGAGCCAGTTCAGAACCATGATCTGTTAACACTGTAAATCTGATATAGGCCATATTTACAGTTTTTCTCGATTGCTAACACACAATTCATGAAACAATTCACCATTTTCTCACAGCTATAAACACAATCTCAAAACTGCACACCAACTTGTGCAAACTTTAACTTCCTGGTCAAAGTCAAACATTTTAGTCAAAAACTAATTATCTTTTGTCAGACTTAAACTTTGGCCTCAGGTGACACACAAACCTGACAAATACACAGACTATTTTCCTGCCAAGAGAACACTACTGAGATCAGTTGAAAACACTTTTACAAAAACATATTAGTGTGAATTAGGAATCCTTTTGCTAGTCAATGTCTCTTACAGTATACAGTAAAATTCAGCAATAAACTTTTAAGAAAAGTTTACTTTCATTACACTACTGTAAAGTGATATTACAGTAGATAAATTGCACCAGAAGAGGAAAGTTCAAAGACCAAACAAGAGAATACACAGTAAACACAACATTGGAATATACTATCAGTTACTGTACAGCAATAAATAAATAAATAAATAAATAAATAAATAAATAAATAAATAAATTCAACATTCTCTGCCAAGTTGCAGTACAGTATTTGTAATATCCTTATTTGTTATACTGTAGCAGTTCTCTGACAAAAGACTTTCTCTGCCTCCCTTAGACAGTCAGCTCTCAGTTCTGCACAAATATAGTACATGTAAGAAATACTTGGCTACACAACAATTTAAAAGTTACGAGTTTGAGGGTGTGTGCTGCTGTATTTACAGTACAAAGGATAGTGAAAGTACTCTTCATCTGAAGTACTGCTTCTACGTACTGTAACTGCAGTGTAGTGTAAATAGTGTAAAAACCCCGTAGATGAGCCTGCCGGCCATGCAGCTTTCCTTATGGTCATTCTATGTAAAAGAACAAGGTCAACTATAGTGCTTTGTATTTCATCAGGAACAAATGACCTTTGACCTCATCCTCTTCATTTTTCTTTTCTTCTCCTCTTCCTCCTTGTCTCCCACTACCAGGATTAATTTTACAAAACACATAATCACCTGTGCTCATGATCATCCTGAGATTCTGGCTGGTGTGTCATCAGCTTTGCTACTTAATGTTCACACATGGATAAATGTGTGCTATTTGCGTTCATTTTGTGATTCTTGATGTAATTATATTGTTTTTTGTGTTTTTTAAATGAGAACATAGTTAAACCTGTACAGAATGATGTCGTTGTGCAGAAAACACTAAACAATTTGCAGCATTTGTGAAAACAGTTGAAATGTGTTTAAAAAAAAAACAATTGAGAAATGTGTCTTTGTTTCGAGAACTGTATAAAATGGTTTGGAAAATTGGGCCAAATGAATCAGTTATAGTGTGTTAGTAATCAAGAAAAAATGACATCATCATCACATGGCACAGCTGATCAGTAGCCAATGAGCTCACTGCTTAATGTGGCAGGACAGGAAGACAGTAAAAAAAAATAAATAAATAAATAAATCAAGGAAAATAACACAACAACCTTGATTTAAAATTGTCAATAGTAGCCAACTAGGGACTTACACCCCAGGACAAAAAACAACCAGACAGGTTCGGTCCACCCAGAGAGGATTGAGACTTTCTGCCAGTTAAAACCAAATCTTTATTATATAAAAAAAAGATGCTCACTCAAAAGTCAATTCACTGAAAGACAGGTTCAATACAGTTACCTTTTAAATACCCATAAACTAGCAAAGAACCAATATGTCACATTAATTAGAAACAAAACAGCAAAGAAAAACAAACAAACAAAAAAAAAAACTAGAAACTCTAAAAGACCAACAAAAACTGAAAGCAACACCTGGGTCACTGAGAGCACTTGCATAAGGGAAAACCATAAACCACCCTAACAGACAATCCCCCCACACAGTGTTCTTCACTGCAACCACAAAAATAAAGGACACACACATGCACCGCACTACACCCCAATAAATAAACTGTAAGTCTCTCTAGATCCCCCCAGGGAAACTCTTGGCACAAACAAAAAACATACAGCAAAACAAAACAACAGCAAAAAAAAAAATAATAATAATAACAAAAGCAATAGAAATGGCAACAACAAAACAGCAATGGAGACAAAACAGCAGCTCAGTCCAGGTTTGTACGTCGTAACGGTTATTGACCCACTCCACGGCGTTAGGTTGGAAATATGTGTCTGTGTATCACTTCATATGTGATAGTGCATGCAAACACAGCGAGAGCGTCACTAACGAGAGCAGAAAGTGTCCGACTTGACAGCTCCGTTTTCAACTCCGCCCGCAACTGCTTTCGGCTACTCTCATTGATCACCGTCTGTAGCTGTAGATGAAGTCGAACACACCTTCTATTAGGCTTCTAGATGTGCCTCGCCTGAAATGTAGGCGAGAGTAGGCGGCTGCAGTGAGGGGAGGAGTGAAATAAGTACAGTCAAGACGGACAGTTCTGACCTCTTGAAGTAGAACAGATACCTATGGGATCAAAGGCGGATATCGCGTTATCACACTCACGTGCTGTGTTGCTGATAAACATGATATAATTTCACTTCTGTTGTTTTTATATGAAAATAAATATAAGACACTCAAAGTGCTTGCTATTTAACTGCATACGAAAGGTGTATTTATCATCCATTTTTACTTTAATACAAATGTGTATTTTAGATTTTTATAGAAATATGACAACAATCACATATCTCACGCACAGACTGCAGTGGCATAGTGTTTGGGAATATTCATCCATAATTTAAACTGACTGAACCCAGCAAGCAATAGCCGTCATTTCACTGTCTCGGTTAACTATAGACCCAATATAGTCCGGCTATGTGTAAGCCCCTTCTAGCCCCAAAACCTTGAATTTAGACATGGGATTACAAATTTAAGGATCTGTTAATATCTGCAGATCCCACATCCTAACATAACATCATATAAAAATCTAAGGTGATCTACATTGTATTGGGTATTTAATGTAAACATAATGGCATCTATTTGCAAAGTTTTAGTTCTCATGACTTATCCTTGTGATGTTGATAGAGTCTTAGTTCCCGCAACTATGGTGCTGAAACCATTTGGTGATGTCATTATGATTATTTGGATAGGTCTGCTGAGGTGTTACAGTTGGGGGAAGGGTAACGTCCTGCATCCTCTGTTCTTGATCTGATCAAAGAATGTCACCTCTGATTACGGTGTCAATATCTCTAAGGCCCATCTACTAAATGTATAGGAACTACAATGTATCACTGCCTTAGTCAGACGACTTTTGATGACTGCAGCGACGCACAGCTAGTATCTCAATAAAAAGAAACTTCTGCTTCAAGATATCCAAAATGTTTCCTGGTCTCTAAGAAAAAGTTTACAACAATACATGTTATTTTTTTGGCAAAATAACTTGTGAGATGTATGATATTCCATCATGTAAGCAAAGTGAACAGGGTTGACAATGTGTTTGGTTTCATTTCTTTGACATGTTGTAAGCGAAGCCTTTTTGTAGCCAAGATTTAGCTCGTAGTCAGACCGGCTATTTGTAGCCCACTCACAGTCAAATCTGATTCATTGTAGTTTTTTGACTGTCTTTCAATTTATAAATACATATGCAGTTACAATTCCCAACCGCTAGATGGCAACACGAGACTTGAAAGTTAGTAGTGATCACTGTTGCAAGATCCTGCAATAATTCCGCCGTTTTGAATTTTGTTTTTACACGAGAGAGCACTAAATTTACTTGTGGGAAAGCAACGGGAAACAACAATGATAAAGGACATTCCTACTTGGTCTTGTAAGTATATGTGTTCATTGTTTATCTATACATTATGTGTTATCATGTGTAGGATCCGTGACATTTTAGTGAAGGAACAGATCGTAGATGATAGTGATCCCTATGGACTAACGTTAGGCCCCACGGTTCAGCATACATGTGATCAGAGGAATAATTGCAAAATTTAATAGATGATAGTGAAAGTTTATCATTTGTATGTGCTTACAATCTCATGCAATTTTAAAACAGAGCAAGAAGAGGCGAAAGAGCAAACAACAGAACAAACAGCTTTGACAAAGATTAATCTTAAAATATTAATTTATACAGTGAACACACATTCAGAAGAACTGGACAAATTGAGGAGGAGTTTCTACATCTGGCAAAGCAGTTGGAAAATGAGGAGATTTGGGCAGCAATGGTGTAACAAAAAAAAACTCTACAAAACAACTTTTCCTCACTAGAGCTCTCATCTTTGACAAAGTCAGTCATTTATTTTAACTATTATATTGAATTTATGACTGAACAATGGCTTGTTACATACAGAGAAAGCATGAGCCAATTGAATAGAATATCTTTGTTATTGTATAAGTACAATAAGGTTTAGTTTGAAACTTCCAAATTGATACTAAAGCTCAAAAATAAAAATTATTTCAAATTGCAATATAAAATTTTCAATTATAAAATGTTTGCAGCAGTATTAAAATGCAAATAGCTAAGATGTGCAATGCAACATTAAAACCTAACTGGTACAATCAGAAAACATTAATTATTTTGCATTTGTATCATTTTGTATTGTCTTAAGTTGTTAATGCATAGAGTCAGTTACATTTCCGTCAACTGTCTCTGGACTCGGCTAGAGTCTGAATATTTTCCAAGTCCAAGTCAAGTCCGAGTAAAAATGCATTTGAGTTCATGATAAGTCCGAGTCCCCTTAAAAGTTGTACTCGAGACCGGACTCGAGTGGGCGTACAAGTCCGAGTACCCCAACTCTACTTGGGGCTAAAAAGAGGATCCTCGTCCTGATTTAAAAATATAGACCTTATTCAGTTGTCTTGATCATCAGACAGACTGTTATTTGTTTGTTTGTTTATTCGACCATTACAAAATGAAACCCTAACAAAGTAGTCATAATGTACCTCTGCCACTTCAGTGTGGGATTTTTTTTTTGGAACAAATTAACAAAATACTCCCATAAACCTCTGTACACTAGAAAAAGCGTGGTTTAGTATATGTCTGCTTTAATTTTTCTTTTGAGAGAGCTATTATTTTTTTTTGATTTTTACGCAAAATAGGATGGGTTTCATTCATACTGGACGCCAGAGGGCGCCCTCGTGCAAAAAAGAAAACACATATGTGTCAAAGAAGAATCACTGATTACATTCTGTTCCAGCTTCTCTAATATGGATAAAAGCATCAATATTGCTGTAACTGAATAAAAACAAGATATATAACGTTAAACGTTTTGAATGATGAAATGTAAGGACAATAAACACTCGTCTGCAATAATATATGGTTTATGTGTGTTCTTCAAGCCATCTTGGGTGTTTTCATAAGCCATTGCTAATCGACATACATTAAATATGAGAATATAATGTATTCTGTGCCTCATTTTGTGATGAGAATCCACATCAGATCACATAAGGAAGTTATTTCAAACACTCGACTGATGTTGTGAATTAAAAACAACATAACTATATAACTTTTGTTGGACAACAGGTTTAGAAAGGCTTATCATTTCATTATAATGGAAGATGTTCTGGAAGATGCTCTGCGTGTGTTGCTTTTTCAAATATAAACGGGGAGGCGTTTACTCATTTCAGCGGGTGAAATCACGGGCACACAAACAGCAAATTCCGAGAGAAATAAAACAAGGAAGTTATTTAAATGCAAAACCGAAAAACCGCAATTCGCAAGCGTGTATTGAACCGTGGAGGTCGTACCGAACTGTTCGATATTATATTGAGAATTGTGACATCCCTAATACTTTTTAAAATTTTCTAAGACGTGTTTTGTGACCGAAAGGGAATATGCGAGGCAGTGACAATGGCCATTGAATATTTAGTGATTCACACCTGAGAGACAAAAGGCCCTCCCCTAATGGCCCATCAGTGAGACTGTGACTGTCAGGTAAGAAACAATGTGAGAAGATTCAGAGATTGGGGTTTTAGATTATCTGTATTTTATTTACAACACAGTATAATATAAACATACATTATGAAGGTCAAAGACACATTATTAAGCACACTGATCTAACCACAGAGATGTGAACAGACATTGTGTAATTCCTGAAAACTGTTTTCTGAATTCTGTTCAACAAGGAACACAAAGCCTGTTGTGCAGGTATCAGATCACAAACAACTAAAGCAAAAAAAAAAAAAAAAAATCTATGAGCATGTTAATATCAGGAGCAATTTAAAGCATCCTTGCTAAATAAAAGCATTAGTTCTATAATTTCTATCCCAAAAATATTCATATAGGTATCTGGTCACTAAAATAAATTAATTAATTAATAAATCAGTGAACATGTTGATATGCCTGGAGCAATATTGTTACATTAGCAATCACTAATATTGCCCATGTGATTTTATAGCTATCATATGCACACATGCTTTCTATTTATTATTATACATACAAAAACAACATCTGAGAAACTAAATTACTATTAAGCACATACACGTTTGAGCAGATATTTGCAGACAGAGTATTCAACAGTAAAGACTGGTCTAAGCATTCTTAGACATTTCTAAACATTAGCCCTACTTTAATGTCAATTTGTTTATGAAACATAAAACATTCCTGACGCCTTACAGATGCACTGAAAAGTTGCCTGTGATATTTCAAAATGTTGCACTCAATTCACACATTTTAGTCAGGAATTATAGTTTTAAAAAAGTCCAACTAGTAAATGCATTCAAGTTTATGTCACAACAACACATTATCTAATGCCAATAAGAAACGTTACTTATACTATATACCTTTTCCCGCTGCCTGTAGTTGTGCTTGCATTCTGCCCACGTAGGAGGCGACGTTCTCGCAACGTTCCCTAAAAGTTCTCTTAAGGTGACGAATGTCCCTAACCTTTACAGAACATTGGAGACATTCCTAAAACGTCCTCTTTTGGTTACGAAAGTGCTGGT
This sequence comes from Labeo rohita, assembly GCF_022985175.1. Taxonomy (NCBI): domain Eukaryota; kingdom Metazoa; phylum Chordata; class Actinopteri; order Cypriniformes; family Cyprinidae; genus Labeo; species Labeo rohita. Next base: position 3,190 of record NW_026127929.1, on the reverse strand, counting down.
ACTCAATGTTCGTTATACGACTTTAAGGGGACGTTCCATTTTGCTTATTTTTTGGTCACATAACAACGTTACAAAGAGGACATTTAGGACGTTAAGAAACTGAAAAAAATGTTTTCATTTATCCAATGAAAAAAGATTTGATTGAAAAAATGTTTTCATTCATCCAATTAAAAAAAAATTTAAAAAAAAAAATTAAAAAAATATATTTTATAACTTGAGCCAATGAAAAATAAATAATTTGCACTAAACAATATGTTTTCATTTATCCAATTAAAAAAAAAAGGTTAATGGTTCAAATCTATATTTTATAACTTGAGCCAATGAAAAATAATAAACAAATTTCTATGAAACTTATTTTATAAAACCTGGCACGAAAGTATATTTTTGTTGTCAATTAATTTAAATTCTAGTTTTGATCTAAACAAAAAAGATATAGATTTAATCAAAACAAAAATTCCCATTTAAGAAATAATGTATTAAAACAATTTATAATTACTACAACTGACTTCCAGTCACAGCCTTAGATAAAATCAACTGAAATAAAAGATTAAATCTCTCAAGATCTCAGCAGAGGAGGATTAAAGAACTCCACAAACAGCATCACCAGCTTCACTCATTACTAACCAGGTTGACTTAATTTCTGTCATATGTCTAAAAAAGTTTTTATTGAGAACAGAGGTTTAGATGTTGAATGGTTTGTTTGAAGTCACCATTAATGTGGTCAGTGTGTGCTTTAGTTGGGCTCTTGACCCTTGAGTTTTTAATATTAGCTTTTCTCTACTAACTTATTAGTAGCTTGTTTTGTGATGTTCAGAGATCCGTTTATCTGAATGTTTTATTAATTGTCACCATCGTTGAGATTCTTACGCCGATTCTTCATGTCTATGTGTGCCACAAAATGATTTTTTTTGTACGCAAAACAAATATGTTCAAATGGTCACAAACACAATCAATATACAGATGAGCTACCATAATACACAAAGTAGTGATGGGAAGTTCGGATCATTTTACCAACTCCGTCCTTTGAGTCTTGTTTAGCAAAATGAACGAATCTTTTTTTGAGTCATTTCATTCGTTTCGTTCATTTTAGCAAAATATAATTAAAATGTTACGTTTTACTTCCCTAACACATCTACTGCTTACACAAACGTTGATCACACTACAAACAAAACAAAACTATAATGCTATAAGAAACAGAAAAGATTCATTCATTGTTTACCTGGGTCTTTAGTCTATGATTCCCTCACCTCGCCTCTTATCTGACAAGTTTTCGGGTTTGAGTTGTTCGTTCATCACGTGACAGCCCAATTAGCTAACCAACGCAGTCTGCTCTGCTATCATAAAGTTCATAAAGTGCTTTCTCAACATAGAATTGCAACAGCAAAAGAAAAAAATATGACAGTGGTATAACATCAACAACCAAGTGACCAACTAAAGCAAACACTATTCACCAAAATGCTAACCTTCAAATGGAATTCACTAAAACTGTGAAAATAAACCTCTGTTAATTCTCAGTAAGAACTTCTTCATGACAAATAAAGTCAAACTGTTTGCAGAGTTGTTTAATCCTCCTTTGCTGAGATCTTAAGAAATTTAATGTCTTTTATTTCAGTTGATTTCGTCTGTGACTGGATGTCAGTTGCAGTAATTTTAAATCATTTATAATCTTATTTCTTAAATGGGAAATTTTGTTTTGATTAAATCTATATCTTTTTATTTAGATCAGAACTAGAATTTAAATTAATTGACTTTCTTCAACAAGAAAAATATACTTTCATGCCAGGTTTAATAAAACAGTTTTCATAGAAATATTGTTTAGTGCAAATTATTTATTTTTCATTGGCTCAAGTTATAAAATATAGATCCGAACCATTAACGTCCTGAATGTTCTGTGAAGGTCTTCCAAATAACATCCCCTAACCCTTTAAAGAACTCCACATCATGACCGTCTCGGAACGTCCTGGGAACGTTACTAGGTGACGTCCTTGACACCAGCATGGACGTTCTGACAAGGTTTGGGGGACGTCACATTTCCAAATAAAATATGGACCTCTAAACGTCCCAAGAACGTCCTGAATGTTCTGTGAATGTCCTCCAAATAACGTCCCCCAAACCAAAAAAAACTCCACATCGTGACTGTCTCAGAACGTTATGGGGACGTCCTTGACACCAGTGGGGACGTTCTGGGGACGTTCTGAGGACGTTCTGGGAACGTAATATTTCTAGCGGGGTGTTTGTGAGTTAAACAAGCTTAGCCTGTTCCTTTCAGCGCGTCCTCACCTGGAGTAAATACAAGGTTCCTTTCAGCGCCTTTTTCCAAAAACGAAAGTATCCGACATGAACACGCTGCTGCTTTGTTTACGAGTTGATGTGGGCGTTCATGTAGCACGTCTTTCACGTGGGTGTTTGTAATAACAGTAGCTCCGAATTGCGCGTGGGCATGATCTAATTAGACGTAATGAGCTCCGTGGGGAAAACAGGACATGGTGTTGGTTTCATACGGATTTCTTAAACACAGAATATGTGTTTTCGATTAAACTTATTTCATTTAAAAGTTGACATTTCAAGCTTTCTACAGATATATCTCTCATGTTTGTGTGTCATGTATTCACTGAGTTTTAGTTCATTTCAACTGGATATTCACTGGAAAGACTGAAAGGACACCCTGTATATTTTCTTTATTTTAAAAAAAACCACAAACATTTGTTGATATGGTGAGCGTACACTAGTGTTGCTTTCGTCAACGAAAATTATGACTAAATATCGTCGTCAACGAACCTTTATCACGTGACGAAAACGAGACAAGACGCAACGTAAATGCTGGTCGTGTGACGATGACTATAATTAAATGTATAATGCAATACTGTTGACGAATAAAAACGAGACTAAATGTGGTTTACAAAATAAAAACTATGCTAAAATGTCTCTTCATTTTCGTTGACTAAAACGAGACAAAACTAAATGTTATAACGTTATTTCCTTTTGTTTAGTCGCGTTATTATTATTATTTTGCAGTATTTCTGAAGTGGGCTGCATCAAGTCGCACTGCGCAGACGCAGGCGACGTCACTTCCTCAAGCCCCACTGGCTGACCGGGGGGATTATAGGCCTGAAATTACAATTATTAAGACTATTAGACAGTTATATACCATTATCAGCACATGTTGAAGTAGATTAGTGTCTGAGAGAAT
>NW_026127928.1:0-14996 GCF_022985175.1 Labeo rohita | reverse complement strand
TAATGATGCCAAACTGCAGTGCCCTTAAAGCACACTAAATCCACACCATTTTGAACACTGCTCAGGAGGTTCAGCGTATCCCATCATGCATCATGTTTTGGAATAAATCGTGACATCTTGTCAAAGGTCACGGAAACCTTTCCAGTGTAAGTTAAAAATGAATAATAATTATAATAATTAGATATTACAAATAATTTGGTAGTTAAACAAAATTTTATAATACGTAATATAATTAGTCAAGAGGTCAAGTGCAAGTGTGGGTATTTGGACAAGGCAAAAGTTTAAGAAACAACATGTTATATATGTTATATATGCTGTGCAAATGAAAACAGCAGGAATGTTTGATAAAAGGGTAAAACTAACACAGACCACTGCAAATGTCTCCCTCCACAGCTTTCTGTCTTCTCTGTTTCTAAATGAAGACTCTCCACAAACAACACTGGACTGACTGCTTCATTTAGGTCTTCTCAGCTAAAACAAAAAAGGGAAAGAAAAGACAATTATATAGAGAATGTTAATAATGATCTGTGAGCAACATATTTAAGTTCTAAACTGATATGAATGAACTGAGGAGGTTTTTACATTAAAAGGTACAAGCATGGAATAGTAAGTGTAGTGATTACTGTGGTATCTGTCATAAAAGCACATCAAAACTAGCATTACAGTGGTAAAACCATAGTAAGTTTGGTGATCACTGTGCTATTACTATACATATCACAGTCAAACTAAAGATACTGCAGTAAAAGCATAAAAAGTGTTGTGGTTATTGTGCTTTTTTACTGAAACTGCCACAGCAAAACTACAGTTACTGTGGCAAAAACATGGTTAGTGTCCTGTTTACTCTGTTTTAACTTCAAATATCACAGTACAACTACAGGTACTGTGGTAAAATCATGGTAAGTGTCATGTTTACTGTGTTTTAACTTCAAATATCACAGTACAACTATAGGTACTGTGGTAAAAACATGGTAAGCGTCATGTTTATTGTGTTTTAACTTAAAATATCACAGTACAACTTTCAACAACTGTTGTAAGTGTTGTGGTTCCCATGATTTTACTACAAATACAACGTACATCTTTGAACCTGATATGAATATAAAACTGATGGAAGGTCTTTGACACGTCACGTGACAGATGGAGTTTAATCACCTCAGTTAGCAGGTGTGTTCGTTTAGTTAACACAATGAAACACAAAGACAGATATAATTAAGCGAATAAACACACGGTGCTAATCTGATTAATAAAGAAGACAGGACACATTTTAAAACAAACATTAAGACAACGTATTTACAACTACTCACCCAACCTGTGGCACACGTAAACTGATGGCAAATATCGCAATGTGTGCTGAATGACACTTCCTGAACGTGATTTCATAGCGATCACCTTCTCATGAGTACCCCATTGAAATCAATGCAGGTCCCAGTTCATCGATATAATGACGCGGAGGGGCGCTGTTGACGTCTTCATAGTGACGCTAGAGACGCTTGACCGTCCTGCAGTTTTTGACGCCTCGGGAGTGAGAATGGGTTGAATATGCTCATCAATAAACCGAAGAGAAAGATCACTTTATAATGTTCACACAAATGAGCTATAAGCAGAAAGAGTAAAATAATCTGTTGCTTCAAACATTTGATTCAGCAATACACAAACATTTGTTGTGAAACAAAATTATTGTAAGCTATTAAAGGGTCAAGAGACAAACTAAAGCAAACCTTGACCACAATTATGGTGGCATTATGTTTTGTTTTTTTTTTAATTATTATTATTACAATTAATCCAGTCTGCTTAGTAATGAGTGAAGCTGGTGATGCTGTTTGTGGAGTTGTTTAATCAGACTTTGAGAGATTTAATGTCTTTTATTTCAGTTGATTTCATCTGTGTCTGAAATCAGTTGTAGTTCTCGTGTTTCTCTTTTCTTCAGTGATTCTGTTTGTTAACAGCAGGTGTTCATCACTAATGCTCAATCACCTTTTAATTGATCACTTCATTATCTCATTAACTTTAACTCTGCTTCAGTGTTATTTAGAGAGGGACCAAATGTTCTCTGAATAGAGTTAATTTTACTCTGTGAATTTTACTGTGCAGTTCATATGCACTTTCACATGTCCCAACCGCACAAAATTATCTATTAACGGCGCAATATACTTGTGTTGTTTTAACAATAAATACCTGGGTAAAACCAACAGTGGCACAAAACCTTTTTTTTTTTTTTTTTTTTTTGAGTGTATTATCACCAGTGATGGGAATAACGGCGTTATAAATAAACGGCGTTACTAACGGCGTTATTTTTTCAGTAACGAGTAATCAAACGAATTACTGTTTCCTACGTTACAACGCCGTTACCATTACTGCCAATAAAATGCTGCGTTACTATCATTTATTATAATATTATTATAATTTTATTTTTCAGTTCATCTGAATGGATGCGCAGCGTACCTGTATTTGACGAGCTGTAAACTGTAGTGTGAAGGCACACGACTCGCCGTCACTTTGTCTCACACACACGCAAAGAAAGATAAGAGCGACAGAGTCTTATACCATGTAGAATTGACACGCTACGTGTAAACGATATTCTTTGTTGTATTTTCCTCTCAAAACAACGGAGCTCCTTCGGAATACTTCAGCTTTTAAGAACTGCTGGTTTCTCCGGTAGTAGGCGGAGCTAATGTGCAAACAGCAATCTCATTGGCTGCCGCTCACCTATTATCATCCCTGTTTTGATTACAGCAAATCAGTTCGAGCGAACACAGACAACGTGATTAATATTCATGAACCCAGCAGCTCATTAAACCTTAGTGTGTTTAATATTGTTATTAATAGTAGAATTCGTGGTAGTAACAAGACGTTCATAGAAACACTAAATTACAAACAATATCAGCACCAGTCCTGAGTTCAGTCAACATGACAAACATGCATTCATACATGGTTATTCTAATTACTAAAGTTCTAATGGCTAAAGTTGAATGCTAATTATAATTATAATATTATATCAGATATTTAATATTAGTCTGGTGAGTAAACTAAAAATGTAATTAATTTCATTAAAATTCCATTCATTTAACATATTTAATATTGGGGTCATCCAAGTTATTTAATATATTTTATTTATTTATTTATTTATTTTTTAAAAAAAAAGCAACACAATAGTTACTTTCCCTTCTAATTAGTTACTTTTATAATGATGTAACACTGTTACTAACTCAGTTACTATTTGTGAGAAGTAACTAGTAACTATAACTAATTACTTTTCAAAGTAACATTCCCAACACTGCCCACAACAACATTAAAATAGTGTAGATTAGTGTACAATGTTTTATATTTATTTTATAGTTATATTAAATTAGATTTTTTTTTTTTAAGTAATGCAATAGTTACTTTGCCTGGTAATTAGTTACTTTTATAATGATGTAACTCAGTTACTAACTCAGTTACTATTTTTGAGAAGTAACCAGTAACTATAACTAATTACTTTTTTAAAGGTACGTGCCCAACACTGATTATCACATTTTCTGCTTTATACTTTTTCCCCAATCTTTGACCAAATTACCAAGTTTCTCCAACATTTCTCTATTAGCCACTGTGTTATTATAACCATAAATACAAAGTAATATATAACATTTGTCATGTATTTGTACTGCTATCATTAACCAGTGGCCTCTTTATGAACAATTACAGAGCCTTCAAATCTGTTAAATAACACCATCACACCAGCTGAATATGAGGATCCACGTGCAAACAAGACTGTATCACCCCGCTGAATTTTACTAAATCTTTCATCATTCAGAATCAGAATCAGAATTAACTTTATTCGCCAAGTGTGCACAAACACAAGAGGAATTTGATGTGAGCGTCTTGTAAGAAAACACAATTCTTTGCAAAATAACAAAATGGCTTTATACTTAACACTATTTTTTAACCCCCTAACATTAAAAGATAGAAAAGAAACAGACATAACATAACTTCAGTTCAGTGAACATGTTGTCCTGAATAACTCTATTACCAAACCACACCGACTGCAAAGGAGTGTTCATACAGTATAATAAATTCTAAATAGAAGAACAATGGGCATTTTACAGCACCAAAGTGGCAATTTGAGAAACATGCCAGGATAACTTACATGAACCTATTTCTGTGAAATCATACTCATAAACATACATAAATAAATAAATAAATAAAATACTGCAGGACTTCAAGACCACTGTGGAAATCTATACTTTAATTTTTATGAAGTAGAAAATTATATAAAAAAGATATTTTATGATATTTACAATATTTTATTTACACTACACTTGAACAATGTTTATCTTACTACTTAACAGTTGGGGGAAAAAAAAAAAAAAAGTGTTAAATGAGTACACATTACACCTACAGTAATTCTTTGAAAAGTTTATCAAAGTTGTCCTAAGACAAGAAAGGGTATTGTTTTTCGTTTTAGGACAACTTTGATGAAATGTTTTGATCCACTTCAAATGTTGACTACTGTATATCAATAAAACCTAAATCAATGTATTTACAAGGTTTTAACATTTTCAAAATTGAAGTGAGATTTTTAATCAAAACTTCCAAACTGCATTTTTCGGCTTTCCTTGCAGGCCACAAATTGCTGAGCAATATTTTTTCTCTCCAGTTGATCAAGTTTTTCCTTGTGTACATGACATACAGCAACACTATTCAGCCGTGTTTGTGTCATGGTACTACAAAGCCATGTTTTTAGTCTTTTGAGACCACTGAAACTTCTCTCAGCTTCTGCTGAGGACACAGGAGTGACAAGAAGCAGTCTGACAAGTGTTTCCACCTGATCAAAAAGACCACGGACTTCTGGACACATCCCCTGAAGGATGCTTGCTGCTTCACTGCTGGACTGCATATTATACTTTGATCTGAACATCGCCAATTGTGTGTTAAGGGATATTTTGTCCAGTTCTGGGTACATCTGAACCACATTATTGATCACCCCTGTTAAAAGGATGTTTTCCAGATTCCTTAGCATCAGCAACCCTTCCTGCTCAAAACATTCTCTGAACTGCATATCCACAACATCAAGCACTTTGTAGAACTCAATTTTGTAATATTCAGATGGAGCTGAATACACATGTGCACAAGCCTAACCAGTTAGACGTTTAGGAGGATTATGAGTATGGGGCAGTGCAATCGGAGAGAGATCAAACATTTGGCACATTTCTGATGCTCTGGTGTAGACAATTTGAAACCTCTCTGAATTTCCTTTATTTGCAACAGCATCTCTCACATAGGCAACAGCAGAAAGCATACCATCGATGGTCTGTGTTCGACTTTGGAGAGATGTGTTGAGATTCTCCAATTCTTCTATAGCCTCTAAGGCAAGCAAAAGACCAAGAACTACATTTCCCTGCTGGAATCTGTCATGTAGTCCATTTGCCCTGTTAGCTGTGTCTGAGCTGCCAGCTGCCATTTCATTCAGAGCAAGCATTACAGATTCATACAGATTCAGCACAGCATGGATAGCACTGGAGCGAACTGTCCATCTTGTGGGACAAAGGGGCCTTATAGTTTGAAAGGATCCTTGAACAGATTTGGCAACTTCCTTGAACAAAGATTTAAATTTACCTGACTGCCCAAACAAAATGCCTAGCTCATGAACCCACTGTAAAGCACTGTGGATAACACGTGAGGCAGTACAAGCATGCTGCGTAATGAGATTTACACAATGGGCAGCACAGTGGATGTATGGGGCAAGAGGTTGTTCCTTTTTAATGATGGCCTGTGCTCCAGAACACCTGGCAGCCATATTTGCTGCACCATCATATGCCTGCCCTCGTAATCCAGAAATGGGCAAATTTAAACGAACCAACACATCTTTCACAACCTTTGCAAGATTCTCTCCTGTAGCCACAGATACTTCATAAAGACCAATAAACTCTTCATGAATCATCAAATCATTATCTACATATCGGAGACAAACTGCTTCTTGTTCTTTTCCTGAAACATCTTGTGTTCCGTCCATCAGTACAGAAAACTGCAACTGAGGGAGTGATCTTATTTTGTCTGCGATATCTCTGATGATAGAACTGCTCAACAAACTAAGCAGCTCATTCTGAATTTGAGCAGAAGTGTAGTCCTTTCTACCTGACAACCACTTACTGAGACACAGATCTTCTTCTGCTTTGTATTTCAGCACCTGATGAAGATTTCCCTCACTATCATCATGTCCTCTTAGGGCCAAGCCCTGCCTTGCCAATAGCTGCACAGCACCAATGATTTTTAACAGATTTGCTCTTGCTTCCTCTTGTTGTGATGCCTGAATACTACACAGCTGTGCCTTAACTGATCTGTCTTCATATACACATGTTGCTACTGCTGTCTTGTGACAATCTGATTTTTCATGTGAACTGAATCGTTCAAGAGCTTTCTTCCAATTCTTGAAACCAGTTGAAATAAATGCTGGTTCTGTATTTTTTGCAAGGGAAGATACTTACTTGCACAAAACACCTTCAACATTTGGATCAAAATGAAGCCGTTTAAATTTGCTGTACCACTGTGTCTGAAATGAAAGGGTACGCTCTGACAGTGTCTGCTTTATGATAAATTTGGGATCAGGGTGGTTTGGTTTTGTTGCCGAGAAATGTTGATCAGAGTCTGCAGAATCTTCCCTGTTCATCAAATCAGCTCTCTCTTCTCTTTGGTTCTCACATGCTTCCTCACTTTTCCTTTCATCTCCCTCTCTCTCTTCCTCTTTTTCCCTCCCTTCCTCACAGATGACTGACACTTCCTCACAAACATCCTAAAAACAAGAGATATAAACAGGATATAGGGGGCAGGGATCACTCATTTATTGACTCATCTGCCATTTAGTTAAACAAATTCACAAGTTAGCAACCCATAGAACTACAATACAGTAGTTAACATTAGTGGAGCACAATTCCTTTATTTAATTTTATTTAACTGTTTAAACAAAATAGAAAATGTTACCTTTTGTTTAATGGAATTAAATTGATTTAAGGAATTAAATTGATGTATATTTCCTTAAAAATATTGGCAATTATTTTCAATTAAGAAAACACTGCCTTAAAATAGCCAGTCCTCTCTTTTTTTTTTTTTTTTTTTTTTTTTTTTTTAATAAAATCTCACCTGTACACATTCTGGAGAGGTCAAGCAATTGTCCTCCCCTCTCTCTGTCAGTGACTTCACAGCCTGTCTTTCCTACAGACCAGTTAGGACATGGCAGCAATGAATTAAAAGACTAATTTGATCAAGTATGACATAAAGCTAATTTTATTTAAAAACTGGAACATAAAATGGAAGATGCTGAATTATTTAAATGTATAAGAAAACAAATTAATGTATATTTCCTTAAAATATTAGCAATTTGTTCCACAGTAGTAATGAATTAAAAGACTAAAGTATGATAAAGTATTCATTGCAAAAAAAATTTGATTCGAAAGGACAATTCTACTCTGGACACGAGCAGCACGTGGGCAACAAAAGACAGCAGGACCCGATGATCTGTTGTCTCATTTACCAGGCGCTTTTACTCAAAGCAACCAGTAGGAAAGCACTGAATTCGGCGCAACGTGACGAGTTACACAGAACAGGTTCTGTTGTCTTTCGACGTTAAATCATAACATGGAAACGTGTGATTCGTGTGATCGCGACATTCTGTAACACAAACTCACATTGTGTGTTTGAAAAAAGGATGTAATCGTCCTCTGTTTTTTTTCTAGGGTGCATTTTACATTTGTGTGTAATACCCGAATCGATCAGAGAACACGGCACCCGCCAGTGATCAGTGTCGGTCAGCACTTTGCATGTGTTTTGTAACTTGCAACTTGTAAAATTAGGAAGAGAAAAGTATGAGCGGGAAATAAGGTGGGGAAAAAAACATGCGTGACGCGAAGTTAACGCTAGTACTGCAAGCGGACGGTATCAAGCTGTCTCATGTGAATTCCTCCTTTAAGCTTCATAAGATTAACTAGGTGGAGCTTTAAGCATATGTTTTGCATTGTTTTCTTTTACTGAAGAAGAGACGCACCTATTGAACACGCACGATGGTGCAGCGCAGTCGGCTTTGTGTATACACCCACTTCTAAATACACTCTGACGCACATCATTCAGTAGTGTCTTGCATTAGCCAAAATCATGACAGTCGACCACATACTATATTATCCAATTGCACGTGAATAAATGCAAATACTCAATAAAAGCAAGACAATTAGCCTTTTTCACACTTCCGTGTTTCTGGCTTCCGGATTGGCGCTTGCAGGGTAAAGGTTTTTCCGGTGACAGCAGCGGCCGTACTGAACAAGAGTAAGTTCAGGAATCAAAGTCTATTTTTACAAAATAGATACTATGATACTATGATATATACCGGTGTTTTACTCTAAAAATAGCAAACATTTATTCAAAAACTTTGTGTCAGCGTCTGGTCATCACAAATACTACGTTTATTTAATTATGAATGTTAGCACTTATAATACAGTACAGTTTTAAGTTTTGCCGTTCTGTCTATTTGGTGCTGGCTGTGCATTATGACTCTTCACATATTTTTTTTTCGCGATTAATATTGTTATTATTATTATTATGAAAGTAATATTGTATTTTCTACTTGCTCTCCTTTGCATTATTAACTTCAGGGTGTAAATGTACGTTGCATAATGTGCCCAGGGATATACATAATAAAATAATATAATACTAAATAAGACATGTCTCCGATTAATGGCTTTATTCCTTTTCGATCTGGATTACGTTGTTGTATTGAGTTTATGCATCATCCGGACTCAGAATTGTTTCATTTATTCTTGGGGAAATGTGCATTTGGATATAAACGCTGTCATAATTTACCATGATGTAGAGATTCGAGGGAAATGACTGAGTAAATTTTGAAAATACGCTTAAATATACCGGAGATGGAGAACAGAAACTATAGCTGGCGCTATATTGTGCATATATTATATTGACGAGTACCGGTCTGAGTGCCCAAATAAATTACAAACAAGTAAAATGTTGTTTCTTTGTTGATTATATAACATCTTGGAAAGCAGACAAAAAAAAAGAAAAGGTAAAAGGCATTATTTGAGACAAGAGCATATTAATATAATAGGCGCAGACCTGTAGCAGAACTGACTTTACCCTGCGCTGACGTCACTTCCGATTTTTGTGAAAAAGGCTAATTGGTGCAGCAGCACTGGAGGGCTCCATGTTTGGCGAGGCAGCACTGGGGATCTCTGGATATTCTGTATCTGGGGCAGGAGTCTGTAGGCTGCTAGAGCTCTTCTTTCTCTCTCTCTGAAAGTGAACTAAAGGACATCACAATGAAGTTACATTATAGCAATAACAAAAATGTATTAACATGATCTGTACATTTATTTGAGTGATTATGCACAGCAATTATTGTTTCATTAAGAAATGATTCCTTTGCAAAGCATTGCCCAGTCTAGTGCATACTTAAAAATAAACAAACACAGTCGACTGTAACGTGGGGAGTGAGGCGAGAGACGAGCGGATCCATTCGCAAACTTTTATTGTAAGGACGTGACAAAGACATGGTCAAAGGCAGGCAGGGTCGAACAACAGCAGACAGGTGTATGGACAGCGAGACAAGAGTAAACCGTAACAGGCGAGGGTCAATCCAGCGGCGAACGTTATCCGAGAGGGGCTAGGCAAGAGAGTGGTCAGACAAGCGAGAGATAAAAACAACAAGGCAAACAAGGTAACTAGACGGGGAAAACTAGGAGAAACGCTTCGTATGAAAGATAAACAATACAATCCAATACTCGGCGAGGAGTGACAGGAAGACCGGGGTATTTATACAGTCTCTGATTGGACAGGAGGAAGTGCAATGGCTGATGGGGAGTGTAGTCCGGGGTGTAGTGTGGCAGTCCGTGCGTGACAAAACGCAAGAGCGACATCTGGTGGTGAGCGGTCCGCAGCTCACCGACCAGATCATGACATAGCCCCCCAAAGAGCGGCTTCCAGACGCTCCAACAGAACAACAGTCCATGGGAGTGGTGGGGAGGGAGCGAGACAGGGTGAGGGTTGGAGGGCCAGGCCCCTGCGGAGGACCCGGTGATTGAGGCAGGACCGGCAGAGCGGGAGCCCTCCAGGGCGGAGCCGGAGGCGGAGCAGGCAATGCAAGAGCCCTCCAGGACTGAGCCGGTGGAGCCCTCCAGGGCGGAGCAGATGGTGCTAGAGCCCTCCAGGGCGGAGCCGAAGGCAGAGCAGACGACGCTAGAGCCCTCCAGGGCGGAGCCGGTGGAGCCCTCCAGGGCGGAGCCTGAGGCGGAACAGGCGGCGCTAGAGCCCACCAGGGCGGAGCCGGAGGCTGAGCAGGCAGTGCAAGAGCCCTCCAGGGTGGAGCCAGAGGCAGGGCAGGCGACGCTAGAGCCCTCCAGGGCGGAGCCGGAGGCCGAACAGGTGGCACTAGAGCCCTCCAGGGTGGAGCCGGAGGCGGAGTAGGAGCGAGGCGCAGCAGCCCTGCGGGCGCAACAGGAATCTGCATCACGCTCTGGGACCTGGGGAGAGCAGGGACAGAGGAGGCAGACAGAATAGAGGGAGAAGCCGCAGCAGCCCTCCGGGCGGAACAGGAGGCGGAGCAGCCCTCCGAGGCGGAGCAGCCCTCCGGGCGGAGCAGGAGGCGGAGCAGCCCTCCCGGGCGGAACAGGAGGCGGAGCAGCCCTCCGGGCGGAACAGGAGGCGGAGCAGCCCTCCGGGCGGAACAGGAGGCGGAGCAGCCCTCCGGGCGGAACAGGAGGCGGAGCAGCCCTCCCGGGCGGAACAGGAGGCTGCGTCATTGACTGGGACCTGGGGAGAACAGTGACAGAGGATGCAGACAGGAAAAAGGGAGAAGCAGAGAGTTTGGTGGTTAACGCCCCCTCCGTAAGAGGTTCTACGGCCGGCGCCGACACCTCTGGAGGCATTGGCGCAGCTTCTCCGACGGGGAAGGCCTCTGAAGCAGACTTGAGACCATACGGAACCTCTGAAGAAAGCCTGTGATCAAATGGGAGCTCTGCAGCAGGCTTGTGATCAGGTGAGAGCTCTGGTGCAGGCTTGTGATCAGGTGAGAGCTCTGGTGCAGGCTTGTGATCAGCCGAGAGCTCTGGTGCAGGCTTGTGATCAGCCGAGAGCTCTGGTGCAGGCTTGTGATCAGCCGAGAGCTCTGGTGCAGGCTTGTGATCAGACGAGAGCTCTGGTGCAGGCTTGTGATCAGACGAGAGCTCTGGTGCAGGCTTGTGATCAGACGAGAGCTCTGGTGCAGGCTTGTGATCAGACGAGAGCTCTGGTGCTGACCTGGGAACAGGCGTGTCCTCAGGAGCACAGTGGGCCGCCCACACACACCACATGGCCACTGCCACTAAGGGAAGAGCAGCAGCGATGACGTCACTTGGCTTGTGGGGATCTGCTGTAACGTGGCTTGACTCAGGAACAACATGGCTTGACTCGTGGGGCACAGCTGTGACTGGGCTTGACTCGGGGAGAACGACAGCTGTATCTTGGCTTGACTCAAGGAGAACGGCAGCTGTGCTTTGACCTGACTCAGTTGCTTGACCGGACTTGGAAGCTTGACTTGACCCTGGGGTAGCAGCCGCGACGTGAAGGAGCGCCACTTTAGCTGCCCATACGGCCCTTAGGGGTGAGTCCAGCACGTGGGCCATCATAAGCCGTGGTCTTGGGATGTCAGGAGAGACGTGACCGGACTCAAGAACCACGGCTGCAACTTTGCTTGACTCAGGAACAGCCGCTGTTATGTGACTTGACTCAGAAACCGCTTCAGGAAGTGCGGCCATGATGGGTGCAGACTCGGGTGCAAAAGACATGACGTGAACAGGCTGTGGCTTGGCTGACGAGGCGTTAGCAGGCTTTGACGTAGCGCCCATCTTGTGCAGTGGCTCTGGCGTGGCAGCCATCTTGTGCAGTGGCTCTGGCGTGGCAGCCATCTTGTGCAGTGGCTCTGGCGTGGCAGCCATCTTGTGCAGTGGCTCTGGCGTGGCAGCCATCTTGTGCAGTGGCTCTGGCGTGGCAGCCATCTTGTGCAGTGGCTCTGGCGTGGCAGCCATCTTGTGCAGTGGCTCTGGCGTGGCAGCCATCTTGTGCAGTGGCTCTGGCGTGGCAGCCATCTTGTGCAGTGGCTCTGGCGTGGCAGCCATCTTGTGCAGTGGCTCTGGCGTGGCAGCCATCTTGTGCAGTGGCTCTGGCGTGGCAGCCATCTTGTGCAGTGGCTCTGGCGTGGCAGCCATCTTGTGCAGTGGCTCTGGCGTGGCAGCCATCTTGTGCAGTGGCTCTGGCGTGGCAGCCATCTTGTGCAGTGGCTCTGGCGTGGCAGCCATCTTGTGCAGTGGCTCTGGCGTGGCAGCCATCTTGTGCAGTGGCTCTGGCTCAGGATTGATGGCTGTAATTTGACTTGAGACAGAAGCGACAACTGTAACTTGACTTGACATAGTATCAACAGCTCTGACTTGACTTGACACAGGAAACACAGTTTTAATTTCACTTGCCTTAGAAAGAGCAGCGCTGACTTGACTTGGTGCAGGAAACACAGCTCCAGCGTGACTTGGCTCTGGCATGGCAGCTGTGACGTGACGGAGCTCTGTTTTCGCCGCCATTGCTCGAGCGCGCTCCGACACGGCCGCCATCTCACGAGCGATCCAGGCGGCAAATGTGTCTGTGGCCGCGCTCCGGCGCGGCCACCATTCCGTCAGCGGGATGCGTGGCCGCCATTACCGCGTTGTCGCGTTCCTCCTCCGCGACACCCACAGTAAACGGCGATCCCACACACAACAAAACATAATCCAGAAAACGCTCAAGGGAAGAACGCGGAGCCTCACGACGGAGCCGTGAGTTGAGCGGCTGATTCATGCCCTCGTGAAACAGATCTATTAAAACACAGTCTGGGAGATCGGAGTAATGGGCAATGTCCAGAAATTCTTGGATGTAGCCCTCGGCGTTCGTGTGCCCTGCTCGAGGGCTAACAACAGTTTTGTGGTGTTCATACCTGCGTGGCGTCCGGATGAGAAGTTGCTGGATCCTGTGGTGGCCGAGTATTCTGTAACGTGGGGAGTGAGGCGAGAGACGAGCGGATCCATTCGCAAACTTTTATTGTAAGGACGTGACAAAGACATGGTCAAAGGCAGGCAGGGTCGAACAACAGCAGACAGGTGTATGGACAGCGAGACAAGAGTAAACCGTAACAGGCGAGGGTCAATCCAGCGGCGAACGTTATCCGAGAGGGGCTAGGCAAGAGAGTGGTCAGACAAGCGAGAGATAAAAACAACAAGGCAAACAAGGTAACTAGACGGGGAAAACTAGGAGAAACGCTTCGTATGAAAGATAAACAATACAATCCAATACTCGGCGAGGAGTGACAGGAAGACCGGGGTATTTATACAGTCTCTGATTGGACAGGAGGAAGTGCAATGGCTGATGGGGAGTGTAGTCCGGGGTGTAGTGTGGCAGTCCGTGCGTGACAAAACGCAAGAGCGACATCTGGTGGTGAGCGGTCCGCAGCTCACCGACCAGATCATGACATCGACATTAAATGGCTGTATAAAAGTATATAAATTATTAAATGTAAAAAAAATAAAATAAAAAAATGTAAGAAAACCAACTTTTTAACACTGCTTCGTAAACAGACTTTATCCTCTGGAGAAGATCATCATCCAGAAGATGGTCGTGTCCTAAAATGGCATCAACCACAACTGTGTTTTCACTGTTCTTCCCAAGTAGGAGTATGGGATGGAGGTCAAGGGCAGCCAATTTATCAAGCTGAAACGATAGTAATAAAAATAACACAAAACTTGATACAAAATGCAACAAGAACTAAGGTTGCCCAACATTAATACATCAGTCTACATCAAAGATAATGGGCACTGTGCATTATCTATGAAATAACTTTTTTTATGCAACTTACATTGTTCATTAAAACCATTCTTGTGAAACTTTTCAGATTCAAGATGACTGTGTTACAATAAAATGGTTTTATGGATTATTTATGAGCAAGGTCCACTGTCTCCATTACAGTGTTACTGTCATTACAAAGTTAAGGTCACTTGTCATTATAAAGTTAAACACTTACCAAACAATGACTGCTGTTGACAACTACAGCCCTGTTGCAGTTTTTTTGGATAGAAGAAACCCAATCAGATTTTGATAATTTAAATATTTCCCTTCTTTTCTGTAACTTCGCCTTGTAAGGCTGACCAGTCTTGCACGCAGGACATGTTTTGAAGGCCACATTTATAATGGCCTTACAACAGGGACATGTCTTTTTTGTGCTCCCGGGCATTTCTGGAAAAACAAACAAACAAAAAAACCTCAGCAGTAGTATAATATAGTATGGTATACAGTAGTCAACATTTGAAAACCTTTCCTCAAATTTGTTCTAAAACCAAAACAATTCCCATTCTTGTCTTAGGACAACTTTGATTAACTTTTTGATCCACTTCAAATGTTGACAACTGAATACTTATTCCAGTCAGCCACAATAAAGAAACCGAATCAATTACAGTATGATTTTATAACATGTGTAAGGGTAGAAATAGTTGTACACAGGGATATTCTATTTATTAGTGTGAGGTGATTTCTGCGTGTACAATGACTTAATGTCATTACAATAAAATCAATAACAGCAGTTCCAATAATCTGATTAAATGAATATGTTGTTATATTTACTTGATCACTTCGTGTTTTTGAAAACATTGAACTTGTAATGGTAAAGGGTGATAACCCAAAGCTCATCTTCAATGATGTCACATCTAAACATTCTCTTTTATTATAAAACGAAACATACTTACGTAAAACCGGCCAATTTTCCGGCTTAAAAATGAAGGTAAAATAATATAAGTGTAAATGCAATTATAAAACCCCAAGAGTTACAATTACATGTGTAGATTAAAGATGTAATATGAACGTCTGTACGCAACATTTACGACACAACGTTTTCCCAGCCAGCGTGAGCTGTGACGTCAAATGCTGCAAACGTAGAAAATCAAAATCAATCTTGAGATTTATAAAACAATAATAAC
>NW_026127927.1:0-15001 GCF_022985175.1 Labeo rohita | reverse complement strand
TGAATAAACTATTTAACATGACAGATGTTTATATATACTCCACAAGACAAAATAATAACTGAAATTATATAAATGACCCCGTTCAAAAGTTTACATACTCTTGAATCTTAATGTGCTTCGATTCCTGGATGATCCACAACTGTTTTTATGTTTTGTGATGGTTGTTCATGAGTCCCTTGTTTGTCCTGAGCAGTTCATCTGCTGCTGTTCTTCAGAAAAATCCTCCAGCTCCTGCACATTATTTGGTTTTTCCAGCATCTTCTGCCTTTTTTTTTTTTAACTTTCCAAAACTGACTGTATGATTTTGAGATCCATCTTTCCACACTAAGAACAACTGAGGAACTCATACTCGTAACTATTACAAAAGGTGAAAACATTTACTAATGTTTAAGAAGGCAACACAATACATTAAGAGGCAGGGGGTATAAACTTTTGAACAGAATGATGTGTAAATTATATTTATTAAGTCTATTTTATTTACAGATTTTGTTTTTCCATTTAATATTGCACTTCAGACTACAAAAATATTTACAATATAGGTGCAATTTACCCTGATCATACAATTCAAAAAGTTTACACCCCCCTGGCTCTTAATGCATTGTGTTGCTTTCTTGAGAATCAGTGAATGTTTCCATCTTTTATAAAAGTTATTGTATGTATGAGTTCAACTGTCCAATAGGTTGTTTGCAATCACGTGATTCTGAGGACGCGCGAAATGCAGCTGGAGGGCAGGAAGTGATTTTTCTCTATAGGAATCAATAGCAGAATCTCAAAATGACTATGTTTTCAGTTGTTTATGGAAATCGGTCAAATCGAGAAAATGAATTTCATATCGTGTATGAACATCTACTGTTGCATAAGGTGGAAAAGGCAAGAAATTGAAAAAAATTGGAAAAAGTGGCTTGTAAAGCTGCGTCTGCGGTCAGGAGGAGAATCAGATAATGCTTGTGTGTGCGAATGGTTAATAAAAGATGAATAATATTAAGATATAAAGAAATATATAAATAGATACAGGGTGAGACAGTGAGAATTCACCCAATGCTAAATGCCACACGTACATACAATGCAAATAAGATATTATATTTGCAGTTGATTACAATTGAACCTTGTGAGATTGCGATAAATTGAAGTGAGAGCTTTTTAGTGATTCGCTATTTGCTCGCTTTCTAGGCTATAATCAATTCAGAATTTGAAAACAATATATCCTGCATCCTTCATATAAACGTGGGAATCACTTCTGAAAGAGTTTGTTTGCTGTCAGGCTTAGTTGCGTAGCTTATTTCCACCGCCTCGATGACAGGCAACTGAGACAGCTATTTCAGTTTAGTTGAAAAATCACTCCTCTTCATAACATAAGGATCACATCTAACATATGTTGTGATTTTCTGTTTATATGTTTCTCTTGTACAGTACAGACTTTCGTTTCTCTACGTTTCTCTTGTACAGTAATAACTTTTGGCTATTGGTCCTGTTAGCATCACGTAAAGTGAAACTTTTATTCAAATTCCGAACTGATTATATAGTAAGCGAACAAATAGCGCTTCCATATAGTCACTAAAAAGCTGTCACTCACTACAATTCATTGCAGTCTCACAATGTTCGGTTATAATCAATGACCCTCTCGAAACTACAAATATAATATCTTACATTGTGTCTACGTGTGGTGTTTAGCATTAGGTGAATTCTCACTGTCTCACCCTTGTATATATTTATATATTTCTTTATTAATATCTTAACATATTATTATATCTTTTCTTAACCATTTGCACACACAAGCATTATCCGACTCTCCTCCTGACCACAGACGGAGGTTTACAAACCACTTTTTCCTGCGCTTTTCAGTTAATTTCTTGCCTTTCCGCCGTTATGAACAGCAAATTTTCATACATGATAAAAGATACTTTGTGGTTTCTCGGTTTGACCGATTTGAGCATCCATAAACAACTCAAAACATAGGCATTTTTTGAGTTTCTGCTAGTGATTCCTATGGAGAAATATCACTTCCTGCCCTCCAGCTGCATTTCGCGCCACAGCAATGACGTCATGTGCAAACAACCTATTGAAAAGATGGATTTTAAAATCTTAAATTTACTTCTGAAAAGGGTTCAAATATGCAGATGCTGCTGGAAAACCAAATAATGTGCAGGTGCTGGAGGATTTTTCTGAAGACCAGCAGGCAGCTAAACTGCTCAGGACAAACAAAGGACTCATAAAAAAACTATTACAAAACATAAAAAACAGTTAAAAAACACACAGAATTAAGGTTCAAAAGTATGTAAACTTTTGAATGGAGTCATTTTTATAAATTCAATTATTATTTTGTCTTGTGGAGTATATATAAACAGCAGAGATGCTCACAAGTCTCTGCGCTAGAGTCCAAGTCAAGTCTCAAGTCTCTTTATTATAATAAGTGTTGCATCACGTGCAGCGACCCATCCAACACTGCATAGCTATATATAAGGAATTCAAAGCATGTAATATGTTATAATGACTCCTTTATCTATTAGCATACAGTATCAGCTTTGATTTTGGTATATAATCAGTGTAAACAGGCTATTGCAACATGACAAAAACACCAAGAATGCTTTACTTTTAAGTTAATGTTAAATGATTTAAATAACTGCCAGCAGGTGGCGGCAAGAGACTGATTTAATTACTGAATCATTTCATTCATTTGATTCGTTCGAACTGCTGCTTCATTTAGGAATAAAGAGTGACTGTCTTTATGAATGGGAAATTGAACCACTACTTCACTAGATTCGTTTTAAAAACGAGTTCATTCATAAACGAAACACCGCTGTGTTTGAATGGAGATGCACAGCGGCTCAGTTGTGACTTGTTTCAGACTACTTTTGACGATGAAATAGAGCAAAATCAGACAATAGTGCTATAGTCAGACAATGTAAGTCACTTAACATCTTGTTTATTTAACTGCTGTATTAAATCAGTATCTCATTTACAAACTCCCTTAAAATTAGTAAAAGCTTTGTTCGCCATATCACAAAGCTCTATTATAATCAATGACACTGTCTATATTGTCACTAATCAGTCTCTTATTTACACTCTCTCTATGTAACACTCTACACTCTACACTTTATGAAAGGATTCGTAAAATGTATGTGATACATTACTGAACGTTTGTTAAAATTATTAATATTTTGAAGCAGTTCAAAAATCCAACAAAATTACAAAAACTGTATGTATGTATGTATATATATAGAGAGAGAGAGAGAGAGAGAGAGAGTTTTTGTTGTAATAATGTATTTATATTTGTTAATAAATACATTGTAGGCTATCATTACATGAAATTAATTTATTTGAGACAATTAAATCATGTGAATAATCAGATCATTGATTTGTTAATTTATTTATTGTTATTGCTGGTATTGATTAGTGACGTAATCATTTATTAAATATTTCTAAAAGGAAAAATAAATATGTAATGATATAATACATTAAATGTCGCGTCAGCTCTTCAGCATGTGATTAATTCTAACCAATGAGAACGCGAACTGCTGGAACTCTGCATCGTTAATGAGCGCTCATTCAGGCTTCGACTGGTACCGCCCAGACTCTACTCAATCAGGTAACATAATATTTTAAATTTCTTGGTTCATTTTTGAATTTTCTATTAAAATTCGTCAAAATGGTTGTGAATTAATAAATAGGACTTAAATTACACCCCTTTTAGTGGTAAATTTGATTACAAGTGTGTCACTTGTTTAAACGACGAAAAGCTGTTTTCTGAGGTAACGTTAATCTCTGAGGTAATATATCCTTTAAAACTGCACTTGAATTCACTGAATTAAATTAGTTTACGTCCATTTTGGTGTTAATTTGGATTATTGACGTTTTCCGTTGCTGTTTACGCGATGAATTAATAATAGCCAAGCAAGAAGGAGCAAATCTTTGACAGAGCTCCAGGGAGTGCACGGCCCAGTGAGAGGAGTCCTCAGATGCTCAACCAGGAACGGCAAGCTCAAGGATAACCCTCTAAGGTGAGGGAAGCATTGCCAGGCATATGGAGGCAACAGGACGGGCCTATTCAACTCGGTATGGTTGCATAAGAGTTCCTGGGAGCAGAAATCTCAGCCCACAGGCTGAGGCGTTCCCTACGACTCAAACTGGGAACGGGAGGTGCATAGCTAGCCCTCGCAGTGAGAGGAGCACACCTTATTTATAATCTAATTAACGTTCTGATTTAGTTATAATTGATCATTGCTCTGTCCTATAAAATTATTTAATACATTCCACTGTTCAGTAGTTTGGGGTCAGTATTTTATTTATTTATTTATTTAATTTTTAATTAAGAAATACATTTTTACATTTTAAATGTTTAAGAAATTATTTTTATTCAGCAAGGATGCGTTAGATTGATAAAAACTTTTACATTGTTGCACAAAAATCCTTTTTCAAATAAATTCTGCTCTTTTAAAAGCATTATTTAAAGGATCCTGAAAAAATATATCATGGTTTCCTCAAAAATATAAAGCAGCACAACAGTTTTCAAGACTGCTGATGATAAGAAATGTAGTTTTGTTAAGCATAAGAGAGTTCTTTCAAAAACACTGACAAATCTTACTGACCCTAAACTTTTAAACAGTAGTGTTTTCTGCTCTTTTTTTATGTGGCTGTGAATAAATGAAAGTATTTGAAATTTATGACTCTTAATTTATTGCTTCTATTTTCAGCGTGCAGTTAATCTGCATATGCATTAATAGTAATATTGTGGCATTTTGCAGGTACAAAGTAAAAGCAAACTAATTTTGTTATTTGTTAAGGCCACAATGGCCATTCACAGGTGCCCCCACCCAGCCCACAGCATCCCCACACTTTCCCCACTGTGCTCACACCCAGCCCACAGTGGATATAGTGTGGGAATTGTTATGGGCCCACAATCTGCCCCATTGGGGACCCATTCTGCTTTGTGTGGGCCAGCCCACACTAAACCCACACTTTTGGGCTGTCCCACTCGGGCCCCATAGTGTGGGGCCCACACGTGCCCCGCATTTCACGCCGGTATTGGGGCCCACAGTGGGCTGCCCGCATGGGTTCGATTTTTTGCCCGCAGTGAGCCCACGCAGGCCCCAAACGGGCATGTTTGCTGGGTGTCAACTTATTCTACCAACCCTAAACCTAACATAACAGTCTGCTCTGAGAGTTAGTAGACATGTAGTTGCATATAAATGAGAATTAGTTGACATGTTGCAAAATTACTTATAGTTAGCTGAATGTCTAAAGTGGACTATCAAAATAAAGTGTAATCATATTTTTCTTCATTACACGTCTTGGTTTTATTTCGTATCACTGCATGTTAAAATTTACTTTGTTATGCAGACACAACATGTGCCTCATTTGCAGTCTATTTAGCCTAAAGCATTTATCTGAATATTTATAAGATATTATATATTCAACATATTTTCTTAACTTGTTTTGCATCTATTTTTTTTTAATTCATAAATTAGCGATTAAAACAAGTTTTATAACAGCGACATCCCTTTAATCTTGATCAACAACTAATGATAAACGAATTGAAGCGGTCCGTTATCATTATGTCAGTAGCCTTTAGGTTATAACTGCATCTGTGTCGGATGTAGACTGGTTAAGATTTATTTTAAGAACCTACAGACCTATAAATGTGTTCTATTACTGACTCATATCGATATGTTTGTGAGGTGTGTTGAATGCACTACATGACAGAGAGGCGCCCGCGTGATCGCTTGCATTTTTTTTCCTGATAATGAAACAACGAAACACAAGTCCCAAACTCATAATAGGCCTAACTCAAAATAATAAATAATTAAAATGTCTCATTTTTTCCCGACACATTCATAATCATTAGGCGACTTTTGCATGTGCCCTATTAAATACACGTAGACGTCTCTGCTAAACTTTTTAGCATTTTATTGCCGTTTCCATAGACAGATGAATTCCACTTTCAGAACTGTCAAGTCGGTAACATAGAGATGTCACGTCCGTACGATTGATTTTTCCTCTGAAACACAAAAATGAAAACTGAAATAAAAAAGATATTTTATGAATAGATAATCTTTCTACATCCGGCAGACATTGTTTCTTATGGCAGGTGCACTGTAAATTGCAGAAAGTCTACAGAGTATATTGTCTCCCCAAAAACTCTGTCTTTTTTGTCATGTCCATCTAAAGTATAGAACACTTTTACTTATACTTTTTACACGTTTATAGTCTGCATAAAGAAATGTTTCAATATAGCCTACTGGTAGGCATATGTATTCTAGTTTATGTATCTAATTTATGTTTTAGAATTTGCCTGCGAATGTTGCTGGAATTGCTCTAATGTGATGCTGGTCTTTGAAATAGGCTACTTGCTTTTTTGTCCAAAGCTGTTATGCTAGTTGTTGAAACACTGCAAAAAACAAAAACAAGCAAAAAAATAATAAATAAATAAATTGTGAACGTTCATAAAATTTTGTGCTCCAAATTTTCGTTTTTTTTTTTTTTTAAATAAAAAAATATAATATATATTGGGCAGAACTGACTTAGGTGTATTAATCAGGCCTTCTACAACTGCAAGCAGGCTCTCTAATGAAATAAGGTGGTTGAGCGTTCATTAAAAATATAAACTATTAAATTAAATTATTAAAACTATAAAACCTAAAATTCTTAAATGATAAAAGTCCTGCTTTTTTTTATCCGACTATCACGTGCAGGGGTGGCATTTTGCACCTGTGATTGGGCCATAGAACATAGAACAAAAAAAAATCAGCTTAAATTTATAATTTAATAATTTAATTAAGATTTTAATTATTTACTTATTTACTGTTCGAAGTTTGTTTGTTTATGTAAATTGACTCTATGCACGATCACTTCCGCGTTTGGTCTCAGTCCGCTCAGTTACATCCGGTGCAGCACCGGAAGCCGTTTTTGCTATTGGCGATAACTGTGTGAAAATGGCGCAGGAGAGGATGACATACTACACTCACTGTTTACAAGAGCTTCCCTGGATGACTGTGAATGACGTTAATCGTATCGTGAGGCAATCAGCTCAACAGTAAGAAAGAGAAGAGCTTCAAATGATAGATTTAGAGTTACATCGACAATTTTGAGGGCGAGTATTCTCATGCTATAATGTTATACGAATATCGATTCTAGCCATCTCCGTTTCTCACAGTTCATATATGTCTTTGCATTATTTGTATTTATTTACTTATTTATCTATCTATCTAGTTCAGGGGTGGTGAACGTCGGTCCTGGAGAGCTGCAGCCCTGCATAGTTTTGCTTCAACCCTAATCAAACGCACATGAACAAGCTATTCAAGATCTAAAGGGTTACTAGAAAGCAACAGACAGGTGAGTTTTAATTAGGGTTGGAGCAACTCTGCATGGCTTGCTCTCCAGGACAGTTCACCACCCCTGATTTATTTTATGTACATTGTTTGCATCTTATATGTGAATTAATATACATTTTGGATTTTACTTTATGAACGTTACTAACTATATCTCAGTTTCTAGTAAGGCTCAGGTGACAGGAGAGATCTGCGTGAGGGCGACATGTTTCAGGTCGATGAGGAAGTCAGAGAAACCGCATAGTTTGGGAGTAGGAGGACACAATCAAGACTTTAGCTAAGCAAAGTTAACGTTTCACCGATCGACCTGTGTTGTGGCAGATGTTGCTTGTGCAGCCTGCGTTGCCACAGCAGAACTGTTTTGTGTCTCCGTGCAACACAGCGGTGTTTTAGTTACTGAATGAATCCACATTTTTAACGAATCAAGTGAGTCAGTGATTCAGTAATCCATTCATAAACAGTTGCTTGCCTCGTTTCTGAATGAATCAGCTGTTTGAACGAATCTGTTGAACTCACTTATTCAAACAGCCATTTGCTGCCTCCTACTGGTTTGGTTTCAATTTATTTTAATTTCATTGCCTACAGGTGTAGAAAACACACAAACTAACAAAAACAGAAGACAAATAATAATTTATATATTGTATTTACACAACATCACTGTACAGGAAATGTTTAACACTGTATCAAATTCATTACGAAAATAAATATAAAATCATTAATCTCCAACAAATGTAATCTTGTCTTTAATCCTCTGCCCAAGCTTTTACTAATGGGCCATTCTGGTAATTACTATAATGTATAACTATATAATACTATATTGTAATACTTAAATTATGAATCGCTGTCAAATTAATCTTATGAAAGAGTTTTGCCCCTAGTATAGGTTGTTTGCACATGACGTCATTACTGTGGCGCGAAATGCAGCTGGAGGGCAGGAAGTGATATTTCTCCAGAGGAATCACTAGCAGAAACTCAAAAATGCCTATGTTTTGCGTTGTTTATGGATGCTCAAATCGGTCAAACCGAGAAACCACAAAATATCTTTTATCATGTATGAAAATTTGCTGTTCATAAGGGCGGAAAGGCAAGAAATTGACTGAAAAGCGCAGGAAAAAGTGGTTTGTAAACCTCCGTCTGTGGTCAGGAGGAGAGTCGGATAATGCTTGTGTGTGCAAATGGTCAAGAAAAGATATATGTTAAGATATTAATAAAGAAATATATAAATATATACAGGGTGAGACAGTGAGAATTCACCTAATGCTAAACGTCACACGTAGACACAATGTAAGATTTTATATTTGTAGTTCTGAGAGCGTCACTGATTATAACGGAACATTGTGAGATTGTAATAAATTGAAGTGAGTGACAGCTTTTTAGTGACTATATGGAGGTGCTATTTGCTCGCTTTCTATAATCAGTTCGGAATTTGAATAAAAGTTTCGCTTCATGTGCTGCTAACAGGACCAATAGCCACAAAACCCTGCACATGCAGAGAACTTTCAGGATTGACTGAAAAAGCAGAACGGATGAGATGGAGAAAAGTCTGTACTGTACAGGAGAAACGTATAAACAGAAAATCACAACATATGTTGGATGTGATCCTTTTGTTATGAAGAGGAGTGATTTTTCAACTAAACTGAAATAGCTGCCTCATGTTGCCTGTCATCGAGGCGGTGGAAATAAGCTACGCAACTAAGCCTGATAGCAAAAAAACTCTTTCGAAAGTGATTCCTACATTTATATGAAGGATGCAGGATATATGTCACTCCTGAAACTACTGCTGTACAGGGTTTTTGACCATTGGTCCTGTTAGCAGCACGTAAAGTGAAACTTTTATTCAAATTCTGAAATGATTATAGAAAGCGAGCAAATAGCGTAAAAAATAACTTTTTTTTTTTAAATTCTGAATTGATTATAGCCTAGAAAGCGAGCAAATAGCGCTTTCACATAGTCACTAAAAAGCTGTCACTCACTTCAATTTATCGCAATCTCAAGGTTCAATTGTAATCAACTGCAAATGTAATATCTTATTTGCATTGTATCTACGTGTGGCATTTAGCATTGAGTGAATTCTCACTGTCTCACCCTGTGTCTATTTATATATTTATTTATATCTTAATATTATTAATCTTTTATTAACCATTCGCACACACAAGCATTATCTGACTCTCCTCCTGACCGCAGACGCAGGTTTACAAGTCACTTTTCCCTGCTTTTTTCAGTCAATTTCTTGCCTTTTCCTCCTTATAAACAGCAAATGTTCATACACGACATGAAACAAAATTTCTCGGTTTGACCGATTTCTATAAACAACGGAAAACATAAGGTGCGTTCGACTTCATGCGGCGCCGCAAGAAATCGGCTGCCGCCTTACAAAACAATGCATTCTGGTAAGATCATTTGTCCGACTTTGATCGGTGCTGCAGCCGCCTTTCGATCACATGTGCCATCAAAGTACCGTGAGAGCAAAACGAGAGCAGTCGCAGAGGTCAGGCGCTGCAGTTGCTCAAAACCTTGATGACGACACACTTTATTCTCATTGGTCAGATTATGTGACGACAAGCACGACGTGTGCTGCGTGTTTTTTCTTAAAAAAGTTCTTGTATGTAATCAATCTTTATATCGAATATCTGATATTCAAACAAAACATTAATGATGAAAATGAAGATTAGGCGATATGGTAATTATATATTCTTATTGTATAAGAGTTAAAGTTTGGAAAAAAACTGGTCAACCAGAGGCCGTTTTTTTTAATGGATGTTGTGAGAGGTTTCACTACACTGAATAAACTGCTTATATTTGAAAAATGTCCTATAGCTAACTACAAAACCAAGATACAAATAATAAATGTCATATTGCATTACATAAAAGTAACTAACAAACTAATTTGACACTTAAAGATATGATCAATAAAAAAGCAAAATGATTGTATAGAATAAATGATTGGCTTCTTTCTTTTATTGATTTGTTGTAATATATCTTACGTAGTTTCATTTCTTCTGTTTCTTTTTTCCTTTCTTTTTGTATGTTTGGAACAGCCTACAGTGTCATCCTCTATAGGCCTATATGTGCTGTATATGGTTTTGTGATACAATAAACATCAAAAAATCTTTTACGAGGTCTGTGTTTTATATGATCTATTTCCATGCCAATGCAATCTTGTAATGATTGTTTTAACATGTTTGTGTGACATATCTACTCATGAATACACATACTGCTTTGTGTTGATTACATACAAAGCCACATAACAAATTAAGACACCATTTCAAAATTATTTTGTTTTTCTGAATATTGCTTGTTCTGTGTTTAGGTAAAAGGATTGTTTTTGTGTGATTATATTAACTACTGACAGTATGTCAGTATGAAACTGGTCAAAACCAGATGCTCTGTACTTTTTCAGACCTCAAATAAATACTGCAAAGAAAACAGGTTCACTTTTAAGCAATATAATAGTGATATAAAGGAAAAGTTTAAATTACAATTATATGCAGTAACCTTGTATAAAATTAACTACATGCACTTACTAAAAACCTTGTTTGTTTGTTTTTTAATCAATAGACACAGGTAAAATGACACAGATGCACCTAGAAATGCTGATTATATGAACATTTGGAATGATCTATTTTTTTTCCTTCTGTGGCTGTATATAAATGGAGACTTCATATACACAGAAAACAAAGGGAGTAAGGTTTAGACCACTTAAAGTATTAAAAGGTGTCTTAATGGTATCATTACTTGACATATATTTATATCACATATACATGCATTGACACGCTACACACTTAAACACAACTTTAATGAGTAGGCAAAAAGAAACAAAACTGTTAATTATTGAACCAATAAATCTCCCTGACATGATTGGAAAAGGTCTATATGTTGTTAAGACCTGATTGATTTCATTGGGTATAAAAGCTCTTCATGACCCTGCACCAAACAAAATGGACAACAAAATTGTGACAGTTAATCTGAAGGACAGCAAGGGAAGCATCTTCACCCTAGCTGTCCCAAAAGACACCTCTGAGAAAATGAAAAATGGTGAGCAAACAGCAGAGCTGTTCAATTTGTAGTGATCTGACCTGTATTACACTATTAATGTTGATTTACTTTCCAGATCAACAGTTCCTTGCCTCTGTAATGGAGCAACTAAGAACTGCTTAACAGGTATATTTTTAAACCAAATAATGAACCTTCATAGAATGGGATTATTTCTTTAAGTAACACTGACTGCATCTGCAGGTTCCTCTCAACCCATTACCCACTTTACAGCAACTGCTGCCAGGCCTCCACCACCAACCACCAAGTGCTCTTGATGATTGGTGGTGAAAAACAGTTCTAATGTTCATGTGGGTTGTTACTTACACACCTCTACTTGTCCTTTTTGAAGTCTAAAGTGACTGAAATTCTGAGGGACTGTAGAGTGGGACAACTTCCTCCACAAAATTGCGTATTTTGGGAACATCTCTAAAAAACAAAACAAAACAAACAAACAAAAAAAAATAATAATAATAATTGTACTCAGAATGTATCCCTATACAGCATATAACTCATGGCTCCAAATATTTAGATGAGACTCTAATTTCACACTATTATTACATTTTCTATTGTAAATTCGGCACAATAGTGGTATGTGAAAAATGAATGTCCAAAGGCACCTATCAAAATTGTTACAAAAGTTACCCAATTAAAAGCTGTAACAAAACTATAATGACACAGCATGTTCATCTTAAGGAATTATACACAGACGATGCGCTAAAAACCTAAAAGAAATTGTACATGTGTAAAAGTAACACTGAAATACAACTTAATATTTAAATAACACCTTCGCTGTCCATAAAGATTTTCATGCAAAAACATGGGAATTTCAATCGTATCCACTTCTTCCGCTACGATCAAGGCAAAAATCGCGTGGTCTGCCATAATGACGTTGATTCAGCACACTACGGAAACCTGTAAGTGTCCGACCTGTCGGCCGTCTCTTTACTCCTCCCCCCGACTGCAAGGGGCTGTTCTCGCCAGCCGGTGGCAGATTAGTGTTGTGCATCTCGAACGCACCTAAAGGAAAACGCTTGCGCCGCTCTGCTCGCTACGCTGTAGTGGAAATACACCGTCAGTCGACATTCCGCGACACTGACACGATCCATCAGCACAGTCACACAAACAAATACATACAAATCAATTCCGCGATGTAACTAATCCTACATTTGATAGAAACGCGTCATCAATGAAATATCGTTGTGCAATTAAGTGTGTTCACATGTTCAGTAAGAGTGTCTGTCAGTGTCAGTGTCAGTCACTCTCTGCTGATACATGTCAGTGAAAACCGGAAGTGCCACTGAGCATTGTGGCGTGTACTAATGTCTTCAGTGCGTCAGATGTCATGTCACTTCATCTGCAAGAGTCAAGGACAGATCTTTTACTGTACCATCCTCATCAGCTATAGCTCGTGATGCGAAAAACATGAAAAATTGGCCTGAACTAGAAAGACCAAAGTAATCGAGCTGGAAAGGTGACGCCCACTATTGTTGAGTGACGTGCAGACAATCGCAAACCTCAAAATGAAATGTGGAGGCAATAAATAAATGCAGAAATAAATAAATAAATATTTAAATAAATAAATAAATAAATATTTAAATAAATAAATAATTAAATGAATATTTAAATAAATACATAAATATTTAAATAAATAATTAAATACATATTTAAATAAATAAATATTTAAATAATTCAATAAAAATATATTTAAATAAACATTTATACATTTATTTATGCTTTCAATAATTAAATGATGCATTTAACGATTTATTTATATATTTCAACATTTATTTAATTATTTAATTTTGAGTAATTTGGCCCTCCATAAAATTAACTCTAAATGTATTATTTAAATTACAACTATTTAAAACAATCTATGAAAACTGTTATTATTGCAATAATATTATTGTAATATTTATTCAATTAAAAAATCTTTATTAATAACCACTTTTTATTTTATTTTAAGATGATAGCGTAAAGATGTTAAAAATGCAATAATATTATTAAAATATAAAAAAAACCCTTAATATGCATTAATAATAATAACAATAATAATAATAGAATTAAAATACTGACTTTATTTTACAGCAATTGTACCATTTTAATTTAATTTAATTAAATAATAATACATTATTATTGTTGTTGTTAAATACTGTTTTTTAAGTGCAATATTGTTACAGTTCTGTCTGTTTGTTTTATTGGTTTCTCCCATTGTCTCCCCCCGTTGATCTGTCTGATTTGGTTTTGTCCTTGTTAGCATTATTTGGTTCACCTGTCTGTCATTATTAGTTACCCTTTATAAGTCTGTCTTTGTCTTTAGCCCCTTGTCGGTCTTTAACGTTTGTTTGTTCTACGTGTGTGGATTATCGCTCTGTGTTCCTGCCTGTTCCAGCTTATGCTACCAGAAGTTTATATTAAATATATTGTTGCTTGTTATCTCGTCTCTCGTCTCGTTCCATCCAGCACGCAGCACCCCACGTAACAGAAAGACCGACCGACAACAGTTTAACCGGCGTTATTCCCCTGCGTTTATTTTTTCGTCTTGTTTCTCAGTGTTTTCTTTTTTGATTTACCCCCATGGATCCCACTGTTCTCCTCATCATAATGAAGCAGGGGGAACGCTCTCTTGAGGACCACACCCGAGATTACATCTTCCTCGCAGAACACTCCCACTTTCCGGATAGCAGCCTTTGCACTTTCTACCGTGCAGGACTGAACACCACCACTAAGGGGCTGCTATCCGGGGAGGGTCCTCAAGAGAGCTTGCCGGACTACATCGAGTGGGTGCTGGCGTCCTGTGGATCGTCATGGACTATTGACTTCGTCAAGGAGGACGTCAGCCCCACTCCAGACCCAGAACCCAGCCAACCATCACCCCGACACGCGGAGTTTGAGCCCGAACCCACCGCGGATGACGAGCCAGAGCCACGAGCGACAGAGCAAAGGATCGCCACAGAGCCAGAGCCCAACACGTCCGACCAGGTGCGAGAGCCGGCTACAACTACCGCAACGGTGGAGTGCTGCGTGGAGCAAGAGAGGGCTATGGAGAGCCCTGCCCACTGCACCACCGCTGGGGGTGAGCTTGAACTGAACTCTGGGGACTTGATTGACTTTACGGAAATTCTGGAATCTAACTCTGGAGATTTAATAGACTTTTCTACGGAAATACCTACCTGTCATGATCTACTTGTCGGTATGGAATTCCCACCCACCCCCCCTCTTTTGTCTGTCTGGTCACCGCTGTCCCCTGACAGCCCCTCTGCTCACCCTCAGCCCACTACCTGTGCAGTGGGCTCACCGCGGGTCTGCCAGCTTCCATCGGCGTCATGGCTGGAGGATCCCTCAGCTCCGCCTCCAGCCTCAGAGTCCAGAACTCCGCCTCGGCCCTCCGACCCTGCGGCTCCACCACGGCTCTCAGCTCCCTCGTCTCCACCGTCGCCCGTCGGTCCACCAGCTCCACCGGGCTCCCTCGTCCCTCCGGCTCCGCCTTGGTCAGTCGTCGTCCCGTCATCGCCTCGGGACTCCACTCCTCCGGCTTTGCCTCGTCGCTCCATCCCACCGGCTCTGTTGGGCTCCTCCCTCCCTCTGGCACAGCCTCCATCCTCTGTCGCTCCGGCTCCGCCGCGGACCTCCGGATCTCCGCC